>NW_009732838.1:5336-22588 GCF_000703405.1 Apaloderma vittatum | reverse complement strand
GGATGGCTGGAGGTGCCCAGGCTGTGGCGAGGAGCTCTGGGACCTCAGGCACCGCAGCTTTAGAGGGGGGATGCTCATCTCTGCTCACATGTTCGGGGGGATACTGCAGCCCTGTCGGGGGGACAGGGGCATGGCGGGGGGCTGCTGTGGGTGTGCATACACACGCATGTGTGCGTACGCATGGGCAGAGGTGTGCATGGGCATAGGCGTGTACGCACGTTTGTGTGGGTGCGTGTGCATGGGAGCGTGTGTCTGGGCGCGTGCGCACATGCACGTGCGTGTGGGAGCACATACGTGTGGGTGTGCACGCACGAGTGCGTGTGTACACACTCATGGCCAGCCCGCAGCAATGGGGGCGAAGCCTGAGCTCTCCCCACAGAGGGTTCTGGCATCCCGCGCCCGCTTTGTGCAGAGCCTTGCCCCAAAGCTGGCCTAGCCAGGAATTTCCTGAGGTTTGTTTTTTTTTTTCCCCCTGCATTCAAAAAATTCCATTTGTTGAAACCGTACCATTTCTTCATGGAAATGAACCCATCTTAAGAAAGGCTTTCAAAAATCCAGCGTGAAGTTTCTAGTCCAAACAGGATGAGGCTCCCTGGTGTAGAGGAGCTAGCATGTACTGTTTTTCCAAGCTGTTTACTCTCATAAAAACCCAGAGTGCATCACGCACTAATTAAAATGGCTCTGAAAAGAAGAAAAAAAGCAAAAAGAAAATCCACATCGAGTTTTGCTCAGGGTGAGAAATGGAGAAAGAAATTGCTTTTAGCAGGTCCTGCGCTGGCTTTGAGAGTGTGTCGGGGCAGCACTGCCTGCATCCTCAGGGTAAATCCAAGTGGGACAGAAGCAGAGCGGCTTGGGGAAATTGTTGTGTGTGCCCTGGTATGGGGACCCTGCAAATGGTTTGGGGGTCCCTGGCCCCTGGGCAGCAGGAGCTCCTGACCCCGCAGCCCAGCCCAGCTCCCAGGTCTCATCCTCTGGCTCCGCACCAATCGCCCGGGGATGCGAAACACACCGGTGGGGATTTAATATTAGGGAGGCCAATAATGGAAGGGAATTAATATTGACGAGTGAAAGACAGCGGGTTATCTGGCGGAGAAAAATCGCTTTTTAATGGAAAACAATCACAGGCAGCCTTTGAAAACGTCTGAAAGATTTTGGAAATCTAAATGCAGCAAAATCTGTGCAGACGCCAGGTTTGTCTTTCTTTGCTGTTCGCCAGAAAGTTTCACCTCTGAAGCTCTTGTTATTCGGTGGAAACTGAAGTATCTGAAAACATTTTCTTTTCCTGTCAAAATTACAGTTTCAAAGGGAAATTTTGGAGCAGCTCTACTGAAAGATGGTTATGATTACAGGAAAGAATTACAGCAGTGTCGTTAAGCAGACATAATTGATCAGCATAGCAGTGATCTTCACAATATCCCCCACTCAAGGCACAGGAAATACTGCAAATACCACTCGTAAACCAAATTAGGCATTATTATTTTATTACTGTTGTAAGGTAAATGTCAAGCTTTTAGTGGCAATCACTGTAACTCCGGCAGGAGTCGGGCGTCTGAATTAACTGGAAGAGGTGAAAACCTCCCAGGGCTGGGAGTTAATAAAACTCAATAAATATCATCGGTCCCTTCTAGCGCTTGGCGAGTGCCGCGGATGGAGCGGCTGGGGCGAGAGGTGGGGAGTACAGGGTCGAGACCTCATTTTGCTGCAAAATCAGGCACTGCTGGTTCAGAGGGACGGGGAATGATGGGAGTGAGCACAGACAAAGCCTGCACATCCGTGCACACGTGTGTGCATGAATGCCTCATGTTCCCCGGCCCCTGCTCTCCATAAAGAGCGTTTATAAATATCCAGCCTTGAACTGGGTGGTTTGACGGCAGCAAAACCCAAATTGTCCTTCCCCTCAGCAGCTGTGAGATGTGTGACAGCCGCTGGATCCTGACAGGGAGATGAATATTTGGGATGTGGAGAGAGACTGAAACTGTGAGATGACGCTAGTCAGGACTGTTCTTTTTTCTTTTTCTTTTTTTTCCTCCCCATTCCCCAATTCTCTGGCTCAGCATTTAGGGTTTTATAGAAAGAAAGGGAAAAAAAAAAGCATTTTCAATGAATAGACAACAATTTTTGGGGAAAAAACTCTCAATCTCTCTAAGATGACAATTAGGTTCTCTATATAAAAAGCAGTTCCGATGGAAATCTCCCATCAGTGCCAATGAAGAGGGAACAATCACTAATTTTCCTTGAAGCTAATGAGTGCGAGTGTATATGACAGGGGAGAATTTAATCTGATGCAAACTGAGCAAGAGAAGCAATACTGATATTAATGTGTGACTAATTGATACCCAGAAGAACATTTGAAATGATTAAAAGGCATTTCATTTTTATATAGGACAATAAGAGGCTCATTGGCTATGACTGGTGCATCCTTTCAGTTTTCTGCTTGCTCCAATTTGCCCAGAAAAATCTATCACATCCGCAGCATAGCCTGACTGCCGCATAAAATATCTGTGCCTGGAAATATTATACCAAGAAATTCCTCCTGGACAGCGCAAAGGTTCATACATGGTGTGAGTAGGGGTGGAAAGCCCAGCAGAAATAAAATAGTCCCTGAACCACTAAAAAGTGGCTTCCCAAAGCAGTGGGGCTTGGGCAGCCACCGCCAGCCGAAAACCCATCGTGATTAATACAGTGCTCTTTGCTATAATGAAAAACCCATTAAGGTCAGCGGCAGCATCTCTGAGCAGCACTAAATTGGAACGATGGAGACAGTAAAGTTAAAAATGAACCATAATATTAATGTGGATAGTGAATTAATTGGGCAATTCCATAGGTAGTAAGTAAATCATCGTGTTTACCGTGGGACGAGGCGCCCCGCGTGTCTTAAGACACGGATCTGGAGCACCCGGGGGACCCCCTGTGTCTGTCCCCACCAGCCTTTGCCCCTTCTCCTCGAGTGCTGTTGTGGGGTCTCTCAGTAGGGAAAATGCCTCTTGCTTTGCTCTTTTTGGTACTCCAGCCCCAAAATCGGTCCAGAGAGCTTGTCTGGAGCCGTGCATCCACGGCGCAAGGTGTCTGTCCTCTGGTTCTGCAGCCATGGCCCAAGGTGTCTGTTTCCATTTGCTGTTGCACATGCCAAGCTTTGAGCAGGCTGCTGGTGGATTTACTCACCCAAACCAGGGTGGGTCCCTCAGGAAAGGCTCCTTCACCTTCGGGAGACACGTGCAGTACCATCACGCAGCCCTTCGCCGTCTCCTGCTCCCTTTGTGTCTTGGACTGGGAGCCGCCGTGGGGCAGAAGGCAGTGATTTACACCAGGGTGAAGCATTTGCACACAAGTTGGTTGGCTCCCTCCCCATTTCCAACATGCCGGACAGCAAACAGGGCAAGAGAAAAATCACATGTGATAGGAAAACACTCATTAGCCGGTGCCTGGTTACACAGAACTGCCTCTGCTTCAAACCATCCCACTTTCTGTAACGCTTGCCAGATGAGAGGACGCATACCTCCTCTTATCAACTAGCCACAGATGGCCTCAGCTGAAGGAAGGTTTCAGTAATTGGCCTATTCATCATTCATTGTTTATCTTAAGTTCACATTGTCGTAAGGAACTCCAGAGACATCCTTGATTTAAGTTAAGAAACTTAATCATTATGATAAAACTGCTCGGGGAGTTGGACTTCATGTTGGAGATGCACGTGGCCATGTGGCACTCTGGCAGCCTGTAGCCACAGCAGATTATTCAAAGCTGACAAAGCTTTTGGAGAGAATAGAAAAAGATAAATTCGTGGTGGCTGTTCTGACGGAACCGCTCAGAAAGTTATTACCGTAGACACACACTTCTCCTTGCTCACAGCCCATGAAAAATCCTGCTCCTCCGAGCTCAGGGGGACGTCTACCTCATGCTGCTGTGGTGACTCCCTCGTCAACAGAAGTTATTAACAGCGCTGGAGAATTTTATCCAAATGCCAGTTTCATCTTGATAAATAACAATTTCATGTCTCTGTTCTACTAGATGACTACACGGTTTTATTTCAAACACTTAACTTCTTCAGAAATGCTTCCCCGTGCACAAGGACTTAGCTCATCTATAGAATATGTGCTGAGTAGTTTTTTATTTTCACCAGGCTTCAAATATCTGTAATGCAAAGACCAAACTCATAATCCTGCACTGTCATAAGTCACTTCTCTCAATAAAGAGCTACTTCCTACTGGGAGTGCTAAAATGTAATTGAAAGCTACGTGTGTGTTGGTGTCACACCAAAAAGCATTTTATTAAAAGTAGTTTAAGGGTTGTTAAGACAGAAAGGTATAGTCTACAGCTCCTCTCAGATGAGGGACAATGGAAATCAAGATCATCACTTGGGGAGTGAGGGGCTGGGGTGCCCATTGCCCAAAGCTGCCATACAGGGGCTGTTACTGGGTTCAATGGTCGTGGCAGTGGGTGGATGCTCGGGGGGATATGTGTGCTCCATTGGCAGCACTTCGTTGCCAGCCTGCTTAGTTAGAAGTGAGTAATTTTGGGATGACAGTGTCTGAGGTGTGAGGGGAAGGAGGTGGGGGAGGCCAGCCGGGTTTCTCGGGGACATGTAAGTGTTGTGCTGGAGGAGCGTGGATCCATTGCAGGACGGATGGATGCTCTGGGCTTCTCCAGCAGCAGCAGCGAGAAGCTATTCGATGTGTGGAGACACACCAGGTTCACCTTTGAGGGACCACAGACTCTATATCTCATCTTGCTTATGAACTTGTCAGTAAGAAACCCTCAGGGAGAAGAAAAGTTTTGGTAAAAATAGCTGCATCGCACTGGGATTGTGTGAAGAGAATAACCAGTCTATTATCACTGCTTAGTAAACCTAAAATATTTAATATTAACATGTCAAGCATTTCCTACTGAATTAGTTCAGTATTACATAGACTCCTGCATTACTTTACTCTTTCATCTGTTATAATTTTTAATATTCTTTACTTACTAAACCAAGTAGACAGAGTTGAGATTACTTCTGAACGCTGCTAATCAAGAAGGAATCCATTAAACTAAAGGGTATCAGCGCAGTTTATTTGACTCCGATCGTCATTGAATTTCCCATTGATGGCCTTTGCAATTAATTGTGCTGTGATGCTGCAAGTATCTTTTCCCTGTCCTCTGAGAGACATAGAGTGTCCTCGTGATGGGAGGATGAACGTCTTGGTCTCTTGGACAAACTGAGGTTTCTGGGGAGATCCTGAGGATCAGGAGATGCGGCTTTGCCTGGTCCTTTCTCAGCAATACCTCCATTCAGCCTCACCTGCTTCCCCTGCACCTCGAGCTCAGCCACTGCCTCTTTCTCAGCTCTCATATGTACAGTCAAGCTGTTCACGGCTCGAGGGTCCTTTTGGAAAAAAAGCAGCTATTTGAAAAATCAATAAAATAAATAAAATGAACCAGAGTCAGCATGATTGCCCATCTCTGCCCCAAACAGAAAGAACCAGTGGAAGGCTCTGCAGATCTATGAATTCTGAGGTTCACCAGCTGGTGCTGCTGTGGGCTGGCTCCTCTCTGGATGCTCACGAGCAGATGGGGGGGACCCTGGGGGTGCCCAGGTTGGGGGGCACTCCAGCCAGCTCTGCTTTCACCTGAGGCACCAGGTGTTCTCCATGAGCAAAGGTGGATGGAGCCAGCGCTGCCCAGCTGCCCCTGCCTGGGCGGGTGTATAGGAGGTGGGGTGGCTGCAGGGGGGCTTGGGCTGGGCTGCTGGGCCTTGGCTAGTGCAAAGTGCTGGGAATATAGATGAAAAAGTTAAGAAACAGAACAGGGAGGAGGCTCTGGTGTGCACAGGTGAGTTGGGAGAACTGTGGGGTCATGTGCATTAATGAGCCCTGTTCCTGTTGGGGAGTGGGATCCGTGCCAGGCTGGGCTCTGTGCCTGTGCTGTGATGGTGTCAGGGCATCTCCTCCTCCTTCTCCTCCTCTGCAGCTTCCTCTCTGCCTCAGCCATGTGTGATCACAGATGGGCTTGCAAAGGGGGCGCGGAGGGGAGATGATAAACATATTGGTGATGATGTACCGTGGCACACGCTGCTGCCCGCCTGTGAGAGTGGGCTGGCTGCTGGGGGACGTGGGCACAGGGCTCCAGGCCTCCTCCTGGGCTTCCTCCTGGGCTTCCTCCCACCTGGGCAGCCCCCATGAGTGGCTTTGGAGGCTTTTTGGAGGATGTGCCTGGTGGTACTGGGAGCTGCTGTGGGTTGACCCAGGAGCTGACATCCTGCCATGAGTGGGGGCTCTGCTGAAACCCAGATGACTTGACTATTGCGCCCTTGGGAGGTGTCCCAGCACACTGACACCTGGATGAGGCTTTCCTAATGCCCGTCCTGGGGTTTGTGTGGTGCTGGGTCACTGGTGCTGTGGCTGGCCCCATTCCGTGCCCTACAAGATTGCTGCCTCCGTCCCCCACAGCTGGGCTGGCTCCAGCTCAGCTCTTTCCTCGATTCGGTGAGCCTTTGCTTTAGGGACCGTAACTGCAAACTTCTACTCCATGTGCTGTGCCTGCCCTTGCCTCCCACCCAGTGTACCTACAGGGGGCTGCTGCAGTGGGGCTCAGCTCGCTGTTGCAGATGGGCTGTGACCTCCAAGGTCCCTCTGCGGTGGGATGTACCTGGCCCCGTGTGCCTGTGGAGCAGCCTGGCCATGCAGAAAGCATCTGCATTACCTCCTTTCAGGTGATAATCTTGCTTTTTCCTCTCCCTCTCCTGCTGAGGCTTTTATGTTTGTTCTTAACATAAAGGCTTGAAGCTCCCTCTCACCTTCTTCCTCTTCTATTGCTCTGCTCTCCTCTTTGCTATACCTGGCAGGGATTTTCTTACTTCCCTCCCTGCCAGGGTGCTTCCTTCTGCTGGATTTTTCTCTCCTCCTTTGCTTTGTTCCTGTTCTCCCTCCTGGATCCTCCTGCTCCCTCTTTGCCCTTTCCCTCTCTGTGCCACCTGCCACCATCTTCTCCTCCCATTGAACCACCAGCATCTCCTCCGCTCTGCGGCCCCTGGGAAGGGAGATGCACCCCAGGTCTGTCCCTGTTGAGGTCTTGGCTGGCAAGTGGAAATTCCCAGGAGAACCTGCTTAACTTTACTTTCAGCTATGGTGATTGGTTTCTCTGCCTTTTTATGTGTGGGGTTTTTTTTTTTGTCCTGTGAGTAACTGCTTGCTAAAGAAAGCACATTTTTCTTGCTTACTGGGAGTCCCTGTTTGTCATTTTTATAAATCAGTGTTTATTGGCCTAATTATTGTAAACGCAGAGCCCAATAAAGGTGACTGTGATTGCAATATCTGATAATGAATTTTATAACAAACCTGCTGAGCCTGAAAGCTGCCAGCAGGAAAGACATTATGTCAGGTTAATGACAGAGAGGAGAAATCCTCCCCACTAAGCTTTTCTTCCAAAGCACGAAGGGTCTCTGGTGGAAGCTGTTGCAGGTCATGCTGATCTGCAGTATCTCAGGCTGGTGGGCTCTGGCCCTCCAGTGCTGCACCCCAAAGCTTTTGGGGCTCCTTCACTTCTTCCTCAGCCTTGACCTGATGTGGGGGATGTTTTGGACACACAGAATGAAGGGCTGTGAGGAGGTTTGGCTCCCACCAGGCTCAGGCTCCGCTCTGGGCGCGCAGATGTTGGGCAACAGCACCCAGAGGTGCTTGTGCCTCTGCTCCTGCTTCCCCCTTCTGACTTAATCCCACCACACAAATGCTGAACAGGAGGCACGGGGAAAGCAGCTTAAACAGCACCTAAAGCTAGCTCAACTCCAACTGCTGTAAATAGATTAATTTAAAAAAATCAATTGAGCTCTGCAGGGGTAGGTTTTCCAATAGACATGCTGGTGCCTGCTTTAACCTCGTGCCCTGATGTGCCCTGAGGGCAGGTAGAATCCCCCCAAACCTCCAGCTCAGGCTGCTGGGGGCAGGGAGGGAAGAAGGAGCCCCCCCTGCCCATGCTCTGCCTGTGTGAGGCTGCACTTCCACCACCTCCTCCTGCCCGTGGTCCCTGCTGAGATGGTGCAGGTGAGGAGGCATTTTGCTGGGGAGGGAGATGCTGCTCCTGCAAGGCCCGGGTTTGAGGGATTTATGAATTCCTTGTGGGGTGCCTCGACAGCCTGGTGTGATGCTCTTACCACATGGCATTGCAAGTGCCATGGACCCATCTGGTGCTCAGGCCATGGTGGGGGACCTGAGGCTCGTGGTGGTGCCTGCCCTCAGCTCCGTGTGCTGCCTGACCATGGTGGCCCCAGGCTCTTGCTTCGTCCTTGTCCTTTTTGGTGCTTGTAATGGTCCTAAGCACAGTTGGCAGCAGTTTTCCCTGTATCTGCTCCCTGGGCATGGCTTTTCCCGGAGTCTGGACCCGGATCTGCATTTCAAAACCACAAGTGTTGGGCTTTGTGCTTTCAGTCAGCACGTGGCAGCTTGCTGAACCCAGGTGTGCCTGATCCGAGAGCTGGTTCTATCCCACTGGGGTGACTTTCTAGGCCTGGATCAGACCCAGAGTGTGGCTTCACGTGGCTTTGAACCCTGGGCTTGGAGGGTTTGATTTAATCCACTCGCCAGCAGTGGGAATCAAGTGCAAAAGGGAAAGAATAGAGCCTAGAAGAGAACATGTTTTCTGTTCAATAATGCAGAGAAACACGGGGGAGGAGGATGTACAAATGTGATTTAGTTCTTTGCCCTTATGTTATTTGCTGCTGGTGGCCAGCGTACCCCAGCTGTGTCTCAGGGGTGGCCAAGGGAATTGCTTGGCCTCTGGAACTTGAGGATGCCCACGCTGAGCCTTCTCTCCCAAGCGGCCAGCAAGGGGCTGGAGCTGTTGTTTTTTGTGTCTTTAATGTTTGGTTGGCAGCTGCTGCGTTTGATGCTACTCAATGTGAGAGCAAATTGGATTAGCTGAAACATATTTACCGGGATAAGCAGGGAAAAAAAAAAAAGGCATGCAGGAGTTGTTTGTAGAAACCTGTGTCTGTAGAAGGTGGCTGAACCTGTGAGAGGCTCCTGGTGAATGGGGTGGGATGAATCCAGACTCTGGCCTTGCTCTGAGGCTGGAGTGGAAAGAGGGGATTAGGAAGAGGCCACAAACCCATCACCAGGTGTCCCCACAGCGCTGCCCCACCAGGATCTCCCTGGTGACGCTGTGACCCAGCGACTTACTGCTGTTACCCACCTCGCGTGTGAGAGTGCTTCTCTTCACCAGATAATGCTTGCAATCGTGCAGTCAATAAGAGGATGTGGATACCTTGGGGAAAATTTGAAGAGAAGTTTGGGAGATGTTTCTGCCTGGATAAATGAGTACCAAGCGCTGCGCTCCTCACACAGAGATCAAAGCAAGCTGTGGTTTGGTGCTCCTGCACCAGTAACTGAGTAACTTGTCTCTGAACCTGGAAATGGCCCTCCCTTGTCTGGGAGGGGACCAGGGCACAGAAGAGATGCAGACAGAACAAGTCCTTGTTGCTGGAGGCAAAAAGTCAGAGGCAGAAGGTGGTGTCTGTGGTTTCCCCTGCCCGATGCTCAGCTAGCTGCCCAGAGCCTTGCCAGGGCAGTATCCTGCCCTGCTCCCTGCTCAGCCCACACAGCACTATTATTTCATTAATCTGTTGTCTCCCTCTCAGCTGATCCAGTTGCAATAGTGCAGAAATAACTTTCTGCCGCTCCCCGAGGAGGAGCAGACTTCAGAGGCCAGGAGAGCTCTTCCCTCTCCTCCCTGCTCACAGTGGGCTGCGATACCCAAAGCTGCCGGAAGGTTTGCAAAGTCTTTGATTCCTTCTAACTCTTACAGTCAGGAATGCATAAAAAGTAGCTCATGCAAAAAAAACCCCAAACAATAAAAGATAATCCAGTTATTATCATCAAAACTTCTAAAATCCCAGGGCAATGTAGCAAGGTCTAGATGAAGTCACATCCCCATCCCAGACACCGAGATGTCACATCGCATCGGCTGACTCCGGCAGATGCTGTCAAGCAAGTGGTTTTGCAGATCATTTCCCATTCTCTTTGTGTACCTGGCTTCCTCAGGTGCTTGGCTGGCTCCTCCCCTGAGCTGCTAGCCAGACCACATGCTGCTCCCCCTGCTTGTGCCATCCGAGCGCCATGGTCCCTCCGGCTCTGGTCCAGGCAGGAGCCTTCATGGGGTGCTGATTTGTGGAGCCTCATTAGCTGCAGATAAATGAGGAGTCAGGTGAATTCTTACTCAAATTCCTGAAATACTGCTTCAATGCATAATATATGTCCAGGGGTAAATCTCTCTTTCTATTTAAATGTGGGGAAGAGTGTGCTGCTGAATTTTAAGTGTGTTATCACAGAAAACAATGACTGTGCTGAGTGAATGACATGTCTAACGAATATTTCGAGGGGAGCAGGGCTGGCATCTCCACTCCCTTGTGCTGGTGCAGCTTCCATTAACTGCATGAGGGATTTTTTTTCCCAAGCATAGTAGTGACAAATTATACAATCAATATGGAGACTGATCCGTGGTCTAATCTTCCTTAGCCCCAGTAAGCCTGGGATTGATCCAGATCTAATCTTGCTTATCCTGGACAAACCCAGAAGCAGATCCAGATCCGAAGGTAACACATCCTATGCAAATCCAGGACCGCTCTATTGATTTGTTGGTGTCGTTGCTCTGGTTTTGCCTTGCTGGTGAGGGGTTTATCAGCATTATCTGCCCCTTGATGTGTAACACAATCAAAGCAGTCATCTTGATTAATTGGTGGCAGTGAGCGCTTGGTGTCTGTGGCTGCAGGGCTGTGGGGCTTCCCAAGTAAGAGCGGCACAACAGAGGGAGAAGGAGGTGAAATGTTGGCTGGGAATCAAGGCACCCTCCATTCATGCTTCACTTGAGATTTCCTTTGCTCAAAGGCTGTTGTGGAGCCATGGATGCCTGCAGAAGGTGCAGTCTGCGTAGATGAGGCTCCTGCTTCCACTTAGAGTGCTCCTTGGTCTCCTCTGAGCCCCTGGAGGTCTCCTGACCCTCCACCCATGAGCAGAAGGGCTGTGGCATCTGATGGTGCCTTAACTTTGCTGCATTTCCCTGTAAAAGCTGGTCCCTGCAGCCCATGTCAGTGGGCTCCAGCACACTCTGGTCTGCTGCTCCTGTGAGTCAAGGGGCTTTTGCTGCAAGGCCTTCCTGTAACTCTAATAACTTTAGGAAGGAAAAAAAAAAAAGAGAGACAAAAAAAGCAATTACTTTCTAGGGTGGAATTTCTCCAGCCTTTACTCAGCCCACCAGGGAATTTGTCAGGAACATGGACTGCAGTTTTATTCAGCTATTCCTGAGTTATACCAGCACAGGGGAAATGGCATGTCTCACAGCTTGATGTTTTTCTGATGTCTGTCTTCGCTCCCAGGTCTCAAAAAAAAATAAAAATACCCGACCCCAAAAATCTCCCTTCAAAACATAAAACTTGCCCTTAGCTTAATTCAGTGGAGACTCGAGCAGCTGTTCCTGCATCTCAGAGTAAAAGAGGCCCTGTGCTATTAACATGTCTAAAGAAATTGGATGTAGAAATATGAAGGTCCCCTGTCTTTTAAGAGCTGCACTCTTGTGCCTCCGGCTCCTGGCTTTTGCACGCACGGTGTGGCACTGAGGAATGCAAGTAGGTTGCAGGAGCTGACCCTGCTGGGCTTAAAGGAGGGGCTTGTGCTCCAGTCACTTGAAAAGAAGGTCCCTGAGCCCGGAGGAGATGCTGAGGGGCTTTCTCCCACCCTAGAGCTTTTACGTGCAGGTGTGCTCTTGGAGGGTGGGCTTAAGTGCTGGGGGAGCAAATCCTGGAGGCTTGGTGCCAGAGCCGAGCTACAGCTGTGTCTGCAGCCTGGACACATGTTTTGCAGTGTGTTTTGTGCTGAAAAGTGCTTTAACGGTGTGAAATATAACCTAAAATGTTCTCAAACACTCCAGAAATTTTCTCTGAGAAAATATGCTGCCTTTGCTCCTCCTTTCCCTAGAACGGGAAACAATTCCAAATTCATCCAAATGTGCTTTTCTAATCAAAGGGGCCACTTTGTACTTCTGAATCCAAAGGGAGGGGATCAGAGCACGAATAAAACAAAACTCCTTCTCAGTGCTGTGTTTGCAAGATGGATCTCCCATGGCTAAATCCATCTGTGTTTTTGCTATGGCGTGAGCAGGAGGATCTTCCCGCTGCAGCTGGGCACTTCACAGGCTTAGCTGCTGCATGGGGAGGAAGAGGAGGAGGATGAGATGCTGGATTAGCCCAGGTTTCTACGGCAGTGTGTGCAGCAGCCACTCTCCTTATCTTTCCAATTTGATAGGGAGAAATTGCTTTTGTCAATTTTAATTTCAGTTGAGCTGAGCAGGATAAACAAAGGGAGGTGCAGGCAAAGCAGATGGTTTGTCACAGAGCACGGAGCAGGCAGGAAGACCGTGCAGCTTTTTATAGCATATAATGGCCTTTCCTTGCATCTAGCTATCCAACACTGTATGATTTCCTAAACAAACTGGACTTGTGCAATACATGTGAAATACCCAACAGGTCTGGAATACTCAGTCCACAGAGGTTTTGGCAGTGATTGGGAGAATCCACACAAAAGCTTTCTGCTGGTTGGTGTGAGCTCCTTGTTTGTAATCCCCCACTGTGGCTGTTTGGCCCATGGCTGGGGCTGGGAAGCTCCACTAGCTTCAGGGTGAGACCTTCTTCTGCCGTTTGGCAGATGTGGCAGCATTATGGATGCTCCTTCCTGGTGTAACCAGGATTAACAAGGCATCTGTGCCTTGCTCTGCAGTTCTACCTTCTGATTACACCAGCTAGGGCCATTTCAGACCTCCTGGCCCTGGTAAGGCTGAAGAAGCAACAAAAAGAGACATTTCACGACCCTGCTCTGCAGTTCCTTGCCCACATGGTGATCCCATGTATGTGGAGCTTTGTTATTCATGTAGGCACTGATGGGAGCACAGAGAAGCTGGGTTTGGTGCCCACAAGAAGCTCCCAACCCATTGCCTGCTCTGGCTTGGGTGCTCCCACTGCAGGTGACATTTTGGTGATGGGGTGTCTTCTCGTGCCCTCCAGCTGCATGCACCTCCTTATTTTCCCCTCAAGCACTGACCGCACAGACCCATCACCGTGTCTGAACCAGCCAGGGGTATGAGATCTTTCCTGGAACTGGTGCTCTCAGAGCACGGAGCAGATTGTTGGATATTTGTTTCAATAAGAACCATGCTGGTGTTTGCAAACCCTTTTAAATTGCTCGCAGCAAGCGCTTCTGCGTCTGGAGCAAACTCTGCTTTGCAGAAAAGCCTGCAGAAAGAGAAGGTCTAGGGGGCGGCCGTAGGAGCCTGAATTCTTGCCAAGTTTCCATCCCGCAGAGCGTGTCGGGGCCGGAGCAGGGACGTGCCGTGGCTGCTGCCTGCTCGCCTTTGAACAGTGGGCTGGCAGTCCCTGCTCCGAAACATCCCCATTAGAGCATCCCCGTGCAATTTCAAATAATGAGCAAATATGAGGAAAATCAAAGTATGTTTGAACTTCGTTAATGAACAGAAAGAGGGCTAAATGTTTCCATAAACTGTTTGCTGCAAATTTGCAGGCTAGCTAAAGCAGCCCTGTCCGTTCCAGCTCGGGTTCTGCGGGTGCCCAAAGCCGTGGAAATCTCAGTGCCTGAATGACGGCCCCAGTGGGCAGAGCTGCTGGTGGTGGCTGTGATTTCTGGAGATAGGTGACTTATTCCAAATGCGAGCGCGTGTTACATTTCCGTGTGCAGGCAGGGACATCCCCTTGGGGAGAGCAGCAGGCGACAGCCTGCCTGTGCCGCTGGCTTTCATAGCAGCGAGGAAAAGGAAGATACGGTCCTGGGCTTGGAAAAAAAGTGAGTTCAAAGGAGGCTCCCGGGGGAGAAAACTGGCTCACATTAAAGAGGACAGTCCCTGTGGCACTCGTATGCGTTGCAAGAGACCTATTTAGCATTTATTTCTCTTTATTTGTTGTTTACAGGAGATTGGGCAGTGGGGTTGCTGGCTATGGCGGAGTCCTCCATCCGTTAGGTGCAGGGAGAGTTGCCCGAATTCCCGGCTGTGCGGGCAGGGCTGGGGCACCCAGCCCAGAGGCAGCCCCAGGCTTTGTTTGCGAAGGCAGGCAGAATTTCAACAAGCTGCGTTTTCATACTTCAGGGCTGGAAACCTGATCTCAGTCACGGGCTGGTTGCTCAGGCCTTACCCCATGGACAGACAGACACGGACAGACAGTTGACCGGTGGTCTATGGTGCTGAGCCCTCATCTTCACCCCTACCAGCTTAACGGAGGTTTGGGGGTGCCCTGTGCGGGGTGCAGGGGGGCTGCGGGAGGGATGGCTTCCTCCATCAGGACTCTCAGTCATCACCCAGTGCCAGCCCTGGCTCCATGGCGTCGTCAGCTGATTAGCTCGCTAATTAAAGTAAAGCATGATGATAGGGTTGGGGCATGTGTTAGATCTCCACCAGGAAGGGTGAGCTTTCGCGTAGTGCCTCAAGTAACTCGGCCACGTGGTCTAGGCTGTAATTGCTGCTTTCCCCTTTGAACGTGGCGCTTGCCTTAGCTTTAATGATTATTTGTTCCCTGGCTGCAGGAGAGCTCGGTGCCCCGAGCTGCAGCCCTGGGTCATCTCTGTGAGGGTGCTGGGTGGAGAACCAGGGAGTGGAAGTCGCAGGAGGACACGCACGTGAGCAACCGCTTTCTCTGCGATGCCGGTGCGTTCCTCATCAGTCCCCAGCCCAGGTCTCTGGTCCCAGCTCAGTGTCTGGGTGTCTGCCACCCACCACATGTCGCTGCTCTTTAGCCAGAGCTGGGGTGGTGGCAGCGGCATTTCTTTTGGTTGCAAAAGCCGATGAGCGGTCCCGAGGCAGCACACGCTTTGCTGCTCCGGAGCACGGCATATGTTGGAGCAGGTTTTGCTCTAAAGGCAGCTCCTCTGTCAGGTAGGATGCTTTCCTTCTCCAAGTGCCCCCCTTGCTTTCAGGGGTCACCGGTGATTGTGGAAATACAGATTTCCAAAAATGCCCTCAAACAGAAGGCCAGTCTTGTTTATATCACCTGTAAACGAGATGAACCTAGAGAACACATACATCTTTTACTGTTAATAGGCTAAAATTGCAGATGATCACAAAATAGCAGTGTGCAGAATAAACGCTTAGCTGATGTAAATTACTTTTTCCTCTATTTCCTTCCATTAGCCACCAATCATTTACACCAGGCAGAGCTCTGTCCCCAGGAAACACCTGAGTGGGATGTGGAGCAGCAGGGTGGGTAAGTGCTGGGTAAGATAGCGCTTGTGATGGGTTGAGATGAGCTGAAGTGTGAAAACCAGAGGGATTGTGAGATGGAGGATGCTACCTGACATATTATCTCCAATTTCATGAAAAACCAAACCAAAACAAAAAAAGCAGGAAGATGTTCCTACCTGATTTGTGGTCTATTCTGGTCATCACTTGTTCCAGGACGGGACTTGGCCTGCAGAGCAGTGAGGAAAGTTTGCAGCACTGGCAACAACACTGTGTGATTCAGGAGCTCTCTCTAAAACAAGATTATTACTCATTTTACCAGGCACAGCTATCCATTATGGTTAATAAAATACTGCCTAAGTGATTCTCAGCCTGATCCAAACAATATATCTTGTGGCCCAGCTGGACTCACCTCTATCCTGAGCCTCGCACTGGAGGATATATTGGCATCAGCAAACACTGAGATGCTGGTACCTGATTGCATGGACAGCCAAGATCTGCCTCTTACTTTCCAACGGGACAAGTGATGTGAGCTGTTGGATGGGCACAGTTGCCACCTCTGTGCTATGTCCTTCTCTGAAGGACAGAGTCCGCATACGTGGCATCAACTTTATGCTTTTGCACTGCTGGAGCTGAGGCTGCTGTTTTGGCTGTCTGGAGCGTGGTCGCTCATCACCTTGGAACAATGAAGTCTGTGGTCTGGGGAAGAAGAGCAAGACCAGGCTGGACTGCAGGAGGAAAGCTTTATTCTGGTGCTCCTGCTGGAAGAGGTCCAAGAACTTGTTGTGGGGATGTGCCCAATGCGAAGGTGGTGGTGACAAGGCTCTCGTGCTGTTGTGCCATGGGAGGATGGGAACCAGGAATCCTGCCTGCCCACTGGCCTTTGTGTTCCTCAGGGCACTGGGAACGGCTCAAGGAATTCCGGGGCAGCAGCAGGAGCTGGGCCCTGCCAGGATGCACTTATCCCACAAATAAGGATCAAATGCGGTGGGGGGGGACCAGCTGCGGCAGTGCCGGTGTTGCCAGCACCTGCTCTGCGGCATGCCGACGGCTGGCCAGGGGGCTCTGCTCCGGGCACTCCATCTGGCTTCTTTCTGAGACACTGCGCTCGTTCTTTTGCCATGCCAAAACAAATCCTAGCAGACTATTAATCACTGGCTTGGAACAGCATCCACCCCGGGTTCGGTTATGATAAGCTATGCCAGCCCTTGTCTGACATCGTGTAGCCATTTGAAGGGGCTGTAATTACAGCAATTGTTAGGCATTTTTCTAGTCTTTTCTCCCTTCTCTCACAGGTAAATGTTTTGTGACAAATCGCTTTCCCTGATGTTCACATCTCCAAGTGCTCTGCCGAAATGCCGCTGCTAGCCCGGCTGTGTTGCTGTGTGGCAATATCAGGCTCGCTGCAGATAGCACACGTGGGGTGCCAGACTCTGCAAATCTCAGTTTGCTGGGTGAAAATGATCCACGAGGTGATGCTGGGTGAGATCTGGAGTTTTGACGGGTGTATTCTGCAATTTCCCTAAATGTGCAGTTGCAGAAGTAGCAGGGGGTTGCCAGGGAGGAGGCAAACGGGCAGGGACTGGTGCCTGGACTGCTAATTGCGGGGTGTAGGATGCAGGCAGGCAGTGTTTGAAACATCAAACTGCGGGATGCTGCTAAGTCAATACCAGTGAGGAAACAGAGACAGATTCCCCAGTGTGGACACCTTGGTGGGATGGAGCTAGAGCCTGGTCCTGTTCCCGCTGCTCCTCCTCAGCTGGTGCTACACGTCTCCATCAGCTGCTCTGGTGCTGGGGCAAACCTCGCCAGCTGAGGAACGCTGCCGAAATCTCCCAGTTGGCATTCGCCACTGCGGCTGTATATCCCAGCAATGAGCTCTCCTGCCTGTCGGCGAGCTGGGCGGGAGGCTTGTTGCTCGGGTGTAAAAGGAAGTGAATGTCTGGGAGCTGTCAGCTCTCCACCAGTGCCAGGTGTCTAATTTCTGCAGTCTTTCCCATCCCATGTGGTCGGCAGCAGACTAAGTAGCGTGCAGGAGTAAAGGGGGGGAAAAA
>NW_009732838.1:0-5252 GCF_000703405.1 Apaloderma vittatum | reverse complement strand
GCTGCGCAGGGTTTGCTAAGCTCTATGCGCCAGCCGTTTAGCCGCTCAGACCAGAGACACTGCGCTGCTCCATTTCTCTAAATCACTGTCCTTCCCCAGGTGTCTCTATTCCCCTGACCTTCACAATCTGTTTGTCCAGGCAAGGAGACTGAATTAAGATGTGCTATTTGTAAGCAGGGTAGAAAGAATAGAGATCCTCCCATCGCCTAAGATAATCTTCGCTGGCAGGCGGATCTCCTGCAGAGAGAAGTTTGGTTGCCTCTTAATTCATCCATGGCATTGCTGTCTTGTAAACCCTAAGGCCGTCTGTTCCTCACCTGCGTGGGTAACAGCACGCGCGGTTTGTAAATCCAGGCAGGCGTCCAAGGCGCCATCCTGAAGGTCCACCACGCAATTGTGCGCTCAACTGCATTGCAGCTGATGGCACAGATTGCAATTTCCTTGCGCTTCATTTTCCACCCTCCCTCTCCTCTCCTCTCCTCCTCGCTTTTAATCTTTGCTTAACTTGTTGTGCAGGCAATTGCATGGCATTTAGTGCATGGTGATGTGTGTTTGGGGCCCGTGCTGGAAATACAGCTCATTATCTGGAGTGGATAATATTAAGCACTTTTCTCTGTTGGCCATTTGATCACAAGGTTATCCCGTTTGATGGGTTTTATACGCTGGAATTGATTGCATGGGAAATATTTAGCCAGCATGGCTGAAACGTGTGCCTCCCTGCAGGCTGCCAGCTGCAGGTGTGCTGCTGCGCCCGGGGAAGCATCTCGGAGGGTGACCAGCAGCCCTCTTCAGACCCTGGGGGCAGCTTTTCTTGGAAGATACGGGATTAAATCAATCTCAGCCACATAGTTTTTTAGTGTGCTTTTGCAGCAGGTCAGCTGTCGGTCACCTGTGAGGATGCTGCGTCGTGCTTGATGCTGACCTCGGCTGCGGTGGGACCTCGCTCAGCAGTGCGCCTGGCTCTCGCTGCAGGTCCTCTGCCTGGGTGAGGACACCTCCCCACCCCGCTGGCTCCCGGCCTCTCAGCTGACACAGCCGGCGGAGATGCCGACTATGGCAGCAGCCTTTCGTAACGTGTCCTCCGGGAAGCGGCCCGAGAATCAGTGCGCTCGTTTGCTACAGGCCATCAGGTAGCCACTGGCTAATGAACGTTGGGGTGCCAGACAGACAGGAGGAAAGGCTGTATTGCCTCTAACCTCCTCCCCAAATGGCACAGGATTTTTTGCTTTGCATTGTAATACTGTACTAGAGAGAGCACAGTTGCTGCTGCTGCCTTTTGCTTTAACGTGAGGAAAGGCTGTATTGCCTCTAACCTCCTCCTCAAATGGCACAGGATTTTTTGCTTTGCATTGAAATACTGTACTAGAGAGAGCGCAGTTGCTGCTGCTGCCTTTTGCTTTAACGCTGCCCAGTGCAGGCTGCTGAGAACCTGCCCAGCTGCTTGCTGTGCCCTGGGTTTGCACAGGGATGACCCTGTCCTGCTCCTTAGGTACCTCTAGAAAACACCTTCCTATTATTTCTCCCCTCCAAGATCTTTGTTTCATCCCCTCCCTGAGTTTCCGTGTGCAAACTGGGAGCTGTTCCAGTGAGCTTCCTCTGGACTGACACCAGTGTGGGAGCGGAGAATTAGCCTTGCACCTGCCACTTTTTTAATACAGGCTTTAAATTTGATTATAACTGCCTGTCTGGCTCTGCATTATATGCTTCATGACTATTCAGCATTATGTAATCTTTGATAAAAGATGCTGCATCAGTAAAAGTGAATTAAACTATTGAGTGATAGGAGTTTATCGAATTCCTCAGAGTGATGCCGTCCTCTCTTTGGCACTTTAACCTCTCCTGTGGAAGGAGCGTGCCAGACATTGCCCTTGCTAATGGTCAGGAAACCCTGCTGACTTGGGTGGAATTGCGGGAGTACAAATAAAGTTAGATTTCAGCTTAGAAAGACAGTTTTTTGTAGTCTAAAACTCAATATTTTACAGCAGCAGCGGTCCCTTATCTGCATTATGTGCAAACTGCTAACAGAGTTACACAGACAGATGTCTGCAAGTCCCACGGATGCTTGATCAGTTTGGCTCTTGGAGGGCTGACAGGCAGAGCTGGCCAGGCTGTCCTCACTCCAAAACCTCTCGAGAGCGGGCATGCACTGATTGTCTACATTATGGGGAAAAAACCCAAACAATGTGTATTTAATTCAAAGCTGAGTATTTTGTCTTATTTCCCAAACACCCCCAATATAAAATGTTGTATTTTTCTCCTTTGTAGGTGTTCCCTTTCTCTACACCTGGCAGATGTCTGATGGATGAATGGTCTAGGGACTTTGCTTCGAGTTTTCCTATTTCTTCATTTCCTCTTTCTATGCTACAGTGGTTTTTTTTTTTCTAGTTTGCTGTGATATTAGAAACATTGCTAGGGGAAGAAAAAAGCAAGAACCTAAACTGTAACTCCCGACACCCAGATGCTTTGAAAAGCTTTCAAGTTTTGCAGAACTGGATAAGCAAAGAAAAGAAAAAATAAACCTACATCATTTATTTTACTTCACCTAGTAGCTAAAAGGGAAAGGTGCCGGAAAGGGGAAAAACAACGCTTCAGAAATGTGAAATTAAAAGAAAGGCTCTGAAAAATTAAAAAGATAAAGTTCCTCTTTGATGTTAAAAACAAATCTCAAAATCGTGAACTGTTCTGTGCATGTTTCCTCCAGTTCTGAGCCTCACCTGGAAACAGGGGCTGCGGGAGGAGCTGGGTCCGAGTGGGCTTCTCTCCCCTCTTGCTGTAGCAGAGGATGCGACCAGGGGGTTGGGTCCCACCACCCGGGGGTTTGGGTCCCACCGCCCGGAGGTTTGAGTCCCACTGCCCGGGGTCCTCCCGGGGAGCTTCTGCTGCAGAGGGAAGCAAGGAGCAGAGGCAAGGGTGCGATGGCTTTGCCAGCCTCATCCCCTGCTCGTCCTTTCCCCTCAGCCCCTGCACAAGGAAGGTTTAATAAAAAACCCCAGGCTTGACAGCCCACTGATACTGTAGTTTTAAATATACATGTTTTAGATCCTGAGATTTACTTTTTGACAGGTACAAGAGAGACAGCTTTAAATGCTGGGCTGGAAAGGAAAGTCATTCACATTAGCGCTCAAACAAAGGGCTGCGCGCTGCACTGCTTGCTTTTAATTAAAAGCTTTCCTCATTTTATAGCGTGGGCAGAACCAATATCTTCGTTGCTCATACCCATCAATGAGGCAGCCAAGGGACAGGCCACAGTGCTGCCCTGTCATGCCTCAGCTGTGAGGGGATGGGGCTGGGCTGGCCCTGTGGCTCCCTGGGCCCTCCAGCCTGATGCTGGGGGGCAGAAAGGGGACACCGAGGGGGACGATGCAGCTCTCCGATGGCAGCGTGACCAGAGGAGGGTGCTATGAGATGGGCTGCTGTCTTGCATGGAGAGCTCTTGCAAGGGGCTTGGCCAAGGCGACATGGAGACCACCGTGCCACCAGCTCCCTCCCAGCCAGGCCACCACGCGCTGGTGCGAGAGGCGTTTACTGGCACATTGCGAAGGGAGTGTTGGGCTTTGGATAAACTAATTGTGTTGCAAGGAGCAGAGCAAAGCTTTTAGATTTCAGAGCCAACGTGTGGCATCTTTATTAATGTGCCTACTTGAGTTCCCTGGGACGCGATGTTTTCTCCTCGCCCTGGCCATCCATCTGAACTGATAATAGGACTATTAATCCATTTTGTTGACAGCGCTCGCAGACCTCCAGTGAGGCAGGAGATGTGGGGCTGCAATCGATGCAGGTTTTGCTCCAAAGAGATCCTGTCACAGCCTCTGGCAAACTGAGCATTGCTAGGGGTGAAAGGATGAAGTGTCAACCAAGGTTATGGGTGCCGTGCAGCTGGCCAGCTGTGGCCTGGCTTCTCCTTGGTCAGCTGGAGAGCATCCTGCAGAAAGGCATAGTGATGCTCTACAGAAACCAAACCTGCAGGAGACCTTGTGCTCCAGGGCATGTCACACTGTGTGGGGACACCAGTACCAGGGTTACACACCATGGTAGCGCTCATCAACCTCATGGCAGTCACTTAACTCCCCTCTCACTCCCGTCCATACCTATACGGAGATGAAGTTTCTCTGATTTCGAGGCCTTTTCAGCCCTATCCAGCTACAAGGTGCTTGGCACAGCACGCATCGTGTCAGTGATTTCCTTTACAGCAGCAGGAAAACATGCAATAAATAAAAAATGCATGTCTTATACATGTGATATAGAAAGAAACATTTCAGTGGAAAAAGAGCTGGAAAATGAGGTGTGTCCCCGCCCAGCTCTCGCTCCTCCACACATCCCCTGCCAGTGGCTCATCCCAGGCACCTTTATATTCAGACTGATCCTGTCTGGTTTTAAATATCTCAAGCCACAGAACCTTCTCCCTCCAGGGAACCACGTCGCAGGCTCATAATTTTTGCTGTCAGCAGAGGGGATTTTTTCCCTTGTGACATTCAACCTAAATGCTCCATTTCTTCATTTCCTGTCATCCCTTCTGGTGATGCCCCTTGTACTCTACTAAATAATTCCTTCCCTCTCTCTCTATTTACACCAACCAGATCTGTAAGGCTCTTAGTTTGTCTCCCCATGGACAGCTCTTAGCCAAGCAATATATATATTTAAGCCTTTTAATCTTCCTTCAGATATCAGTCTCTCCGTGCCTTTGATCATTCGTGTGGCTTCCCTCTGAACCACCGCCAACGCGTCTGTGCCCAGGGAGTTCCGGCCACACCTGGACCTCCGGGCACCCCCACGCCGTCCTCGGACCCCAGTGGCTGATCCCTGGACACAGCAGCCTCCTGGGCCGCCCTCGCTGTTCCCCAGGCCCTTCACTGGGGGGGCTTCTGGCTCGGCCATCACTGTCCCTTTTGCTGTCGACCCGTGCTTGGCATTTGCCTCCCACCTGCACTTGCTCGCGTTTGTCCAAGGCTCCTTTTTGCTGTTTCCTGCCCATGTTTCTAATCTCACTAGGCCCTTTTTGTGTTAATTTTCTATGCTTGCTGGAGCTCACAGCACCTCCCAATATAGCATCATCTGCCAAATTCATTAATGTGTAGTTTACTCCCTCTTTCCAGGTCATTAATGAGGGTGTTAAATGAGAGCAGACCTAACCTCGATCCCTGCAGCACCCCATAAACACCTCCTCCTGTTTCTAATTACCCTTTGTTTATGATCCTTCAGCCAGGTTTTCAATCCACGTGGCACAGTTCAACTCATCAGAATTAATTTTTTTC
>NW_009732837.1:32680-62151 GCF_000703405.1 Apaloderma vittatum | reverse complement strand
ATAAAAGTACAGTTCCAAGCAGCATCTACTTTTTCGAGAGGAAGAAAACTCTGTATTTTCTTCTTGGTGTAGCTCTACTGCAATAGCTAACTTACACTAACCCAAAGGTAATTAGGTTGTCCACGCAGGTCTTTTTGCCTTCGCTCAGGGAGTCGCAGGTGACTGGTAAGAACCCCTGCTCCTTGCTGAGCATGTTGCTGCTCAGCATCTCCAAGGCAGCACGAGCAAACCCTGAATGTTACTGGAGGAGTTCGTCAAGAAACACAAGAGTCTAATCCTCACTGCTCTCACCGTTTTGTGCATCTTTCTCCACTGAACTATCTTCCCTCCCCTGCTTCGGAGTGTAGGCTGCATCTTGCTACTTCTCACCTCTAAACTTTGCACCCCTTCTCCTCTTCCCTTTGGATTCGGAATTCGCCTGGAGAGAGGACGGTGTGAAACTCACTCTTGGTCTGAATGGCTTTTGCAAAGCCTCCTGTGTCGCTTAAATTTCTCTAAAATGCCATGATTCATCAGCCTAATTTAAAAATAAATAAATCAGTTGTCTCACTTCAAAAGGGGAATATGAATTTTAAAAGCTGGTGGCTAATTACTTGTTAGACTCGGCTTCATGCTGGTAGCAAATGCCTGTCAACTGTTCTGTGAAAGACTAAGCAAAGTACTAAAATTGTGTAATGATTTCCTGCATGTTCCTGTTAAAGAGGATGCTGTGTTCCAGTGATGCTTTTCATAGAATTCCTCCCCAAATAAGAACACCAGCACCCTTGGGTGTCTCAATACTTTCCTAGTTGATGTACTCTTAATTTACCAAGACTGTGTTTGTATGGACCAGGGAGACCAAGAGAAACTTGGAGCTCAACCTTTGCTTCTCTGGGATAATCTGCAAACACTGTGAGTGTTGTCTGTGTGTGTGTGTGAACACAACGTATGTAAATAAATGGATGAAATATTGTCACTGGGACCTTCGTTTCACCCAAGCTGTTGAATCATCTCATAACTGCTTGTTATTAACCAAGTGGTGTAATTCCAACTTAAACTTCCCCTTTGTTTACTAGAGACTTGCAGAAGAGCTAGTGCTGAATACTTGATTTTCAACCTTCTAGCTACATGTATTTGTAGAAGGACCAAGCGGTGTTTATGACAAAGATCTAGAGCCAGGGGATGAGCAAGCCAGGTGTTAATCGCAGCTTTAATTCTGAAAGAATTCCAGATCTGTGTTTTAACAGAAATCTTATGGACGCCATCCATTTAGATACAGGATGATGAAAAACCAGAAGGTGCAATTTCTGATATTTGTGCACTCACTTTAAAACATTTTGTTCTTTAACTCTCACGGATTTTCTCAGGAAGCACAGGGCTGAGTGTGTGGTGCTTAAAGTCCGCTTCCTTCAGTTTGTCAAATTAATACTCTCACTCCAATCAAACCCTGACTTCTGATGCACCAGGCAGGAATTTGGCTGATTATAACTGTACTGAGCATCCTGAAGACCATTTTTACCATTGGTGCAGGCAAATTCATGCTGACGTTGCTGTGAGGTCCTAGTGCTTTTGCTGAATTAAAAAGGAAAAAAATATGCCAGTTGTGGAGCCTTTAGTAACAGTTTTAGTCCGGTGTTATTTGG
The DNA here is from genome assembly GCF_000703405.1 of Apaloderma vittatum. Classification (NCBI taxonomy): domain Eukaryota; kingdom Metazoa; phylum Chordata; class Aves; order Trogoniformes; family Trogonidae; genus Apaloderma; species Apaloderma vittatum. The sequence goes on along the minus strand of NW_009732837.1, from coordinate 60,529 downwards.
ACGAAATGTTTTATCATTCCTTTTAAATGTCAGGGTGATTAAATAGTATTTGTGTTGAGAAGTTAACGGCAAAAAACAAAGATTTAGGGACTGTTTGTACCGTGATGACCTGCTTTCTGACTGTGGGATGGACAGGATGCTCACAAGTTTCTCCTGCTGCCTGCAGGCAGTTCTGTATGTGCAAAACTACGTGGAGAAAATAACCCACCCTTGTTCTCCGAGTAGGAGTGCCTAGAACAGCTGAGCAGGAGCTATAACTACGCGTGGCTGCCTTGCTCTGTGCTGAATTTTTGCGGTATTCCAGCTTGTCGGATGAAGGGAAGCGTGGTGACGCTTTGCATGGCCCGTGCTCAAAGAAGGTTACGTGCACTCTTCCCCCAACACCAGCTCCCGAGTTGATCATTACTTACGTGGTGACTGGAGGCTTGAAAGTACAAGTGGTGGAGCTGTCTGCTGCTCAGGACAAGAGCAGCTGTGCTCTGCACACGAACCTGCCTATTTCTGGTCAGCGACTTGACTAAAAGGGGGATTATTTCCTTAGTATTTCTCCCATCTCTTACCTAACGTGTGTAATCAAGCAGGCTATTTCTGCTGTAGGGGAAAAAAAAAAAAAAAGACTAATTTACTTTATCGCCTGGTGTAATTGAGCAGGCTGTGCCATAAGGTTCTAGTGCTCAGTGTTGGTTTGAGTTGGTGACTCAAAGCACATCTTCCTTCTTGCAGCTTCTGCTAGAGCTCAGGAAAGGTGAAAGTGTGTTGCTAATCATACGTGCTGCTGTGCATCCTAATTTATGTGATAAAATTAGGATGGAAAGGTGGATGTGACTTCAGTGATGAAGGGCTGTGCTTAGAAGAGCAACGACAGCTTCCCCCCCTTTTTGGAATGGTGTGAGGGGAGTGAAGCTCCTTATGGAGCAGGGCAGCTGACAGTTCTCTATGGAAATGAGAAAAGAGGAGTAAAGGCATCTCGGTAAATTAATTTAGATGTTTAAATGATGCTGCTAATCCTTTCTGTAAACAGGAGTTTAACAACAAGCAGTACCTGCTCTTTCTGTTTTCAGATACTCTCTTCTGGCCTCCCCTTTCCCTGGTGGAGAACCACCAACCTGATTAACATATTTAATGAAGCAGAACCCTGTGCTATCTCTGCACATTACTGCTTCCTTATAGTATGTGAGCAACTTCCAAATTACCAGACATAACCATCCTCCACCCTCCAAGCCCACAATATCTGTATTTTAAGGGTGTTGAGCCACGTGGCAGAGGATAACTCCAGCCCTCAGGTTTTGGGTTCTTAATCTTCAGAAGAGGGTTTTCCTTTTAAAGTCTCTTAACTTTTCTCTTTCGGAGTACCTCAGTGCTGTCTTTCCTTGTCTCCCCACGCAGTTTCACCCTCTCCTGGCACAAGCCCCTGCGTGATCGGCGACACGTGGGCTCGCTCCGGGAGCCCCTCGCCCACCACCCTCCCTACCCCAGGCGGGCTTTGACAGAATGGGTGCCCCAAGATAAATAGGCACCTTCGGCACGAAGCTGAAAATCGAACTGTCCCCGTGCTCATCTGGAGCTGAATAAATTGTCACGAGAGCCTGGGGACAAGGGGAGTGGGGTGGGGGGGTGGGTTTGTGTCTGCAGCACCCAGCTGCAGCGAGGCACGTGAGAGCAGACGCCGCTGCCACACGGCGTGCGGGGCCCCGTGGTGATGTGCAGGAAGGGGGGCAAGAAGAGCTGGGGGAGGGGGGAGGCATGCATATAAATCATTATTGGCGAACATCTCAGCTCTTGAGCCAGGCTGTCGCTTGCCGCTGCTCGTGGTGCAGCCCAGACATAAATCATAATTCCCCTACAATAGATCCTTTTGCAGCCGCCATCAGGAAAAGTGTGTTGGTTTTATCGATTTTTTGACACCGGGGCCCTGGCAACGGCCGCTCTGAATCATTATGAAATGAAACTGATTAGGAATTCATGGAATACTAAATAAACTTTACGAGCCCGTTGTAAGTTTTTTGATGCATGGGGAGCGGAAAATGAAAACTAATGATATAAAAATTACACAGCGTGCTGAGTATTATTATACTGCTATTGATTTGTTTCAAACTGTACATCAAAATCGAAGTGTGCTGGGTGTGCTTGGCTGCAAGGCTGATGCTCAAAAGCTTTTGAGGGGGTTTTTTGGGGGTTGTTTTTTTTTTTTTTTAATGCTAGTTCCAGCATTTTTTGCCAGCCAGAGAAGGTTAGTGCCACTGCAGAATTGCTCAAGTGCTCCCTGCACCTGCCTGCTCTTCTGCAGCCACCCTTTGCGTGGTTATTGCTGCCTTTATTCTCCTGTTTGCGTGTGGATCCTCGTGAGACACAAATATATTGATGAGGATTTTAGCCTAAGTGGATCACTCCCCACACGCACTCCCACTCTAGGGAATTTTACTTCTGTTTCTTAATAGCCAACATTGGGAGAGAAGCCCAAGACACTTGACAAACATTTATGCAAAACTGCACGACGGGATCATTTGTTCTGCCGCTAACCGCAGCCACCTCGGGAGCGAAGGATAACAGCTGGTTATAATGCTGCCCAGAAGTTTGGGGCAAGAACAGATAACTTACAATTTTTTAAAACTTTTCTTTCTATAAATAGACAATTTGTAACATTATCATAATAGCCCTGTCCAGACTTAAAATCAATGCAAATAATGAGCAGAATTAGTGTGATCCTATTTACTACTTTTGACAGCAGAATTTAACAAAATTGGGAGGGTAGGGAGGTATAAAGGGTAGGATTGTTTCAGGGGTAACCTTGAGACAAACTGCTGAATAAGAGCAAGGGCGTGTGTAGTTAGATATATTGCTTGTATTGTTGTTGCATGTTTTTGCTGAAATAAAAAGGATCCCCAGAGCACTCAAACTGGCCCAACTCCTGCAGGCAGGATGCTGGAGGATGCTGCTGCAGCTCATTCTGGTTTGATTTTTGTTAGAGGGAAATTAAAAACAAAACAACCTGCCCTTAAGTAACTAGCTTGCTTCTTCGTGGTATCTGTTCTGCTTGACTTTTTTTGTGTTGCAGAAGCCCAACGGGCCACGTGCTGTTGCATTTAAAGCATTATTTGGGAAAAGCTTTTTTTCATTTAGGCACAAAACCAAGCTTGGGTTTGGAAATCTCTCATGGTGTAAATGGATTTGGCAGGCGGTGGGAGCATTGGTACTAAATAGGCTGTAAACTGAGGTAGCCAGATGCAGAACCCAAACCTCCTTGCTCCTGCAAAATTAACACCTACTGCCCCTGGCGTGGGCACAGACCCTTGGGCGCAAAGAGCTTCAGGTGTCCTCCTGGAGGGGGAGACAGATGGGGTCTCCGGGGGGTGTGACTGGTGCTGAAAGATCATCTGGCAGCTTAGCTGTGCTCTAACGCGAGGGGCTTCTTAGAGGTAGGTGCGTGTGTCAGCTCTATTTCTAGCTACCAGGGCCAGTGATCATCTCTGGCCTAAGCATATTGCCTGTAAATGAAAATGTAATACTAGTGAGTAGGAAGAAAATCCAACGAAATCAAGAACAAGAGAGGAGGAGAAAACTTAAGCAACTGGAAATAAGCTGCTGATCCACAGAGGGCTAAGCTGCCATGTCCCTCGGTAGTCTCCTGAGACTACATTTTTCTCTAAGTAAACCTCATGCAGCTCCTCCTGTATCCCCGATAAGCTCAGATGCCGCTGCTCCCGGCTGCAGGTGGAACCTTGGTTTGTAAACCCTCAGCTCCAGTTTGGGGTGTCCGTATCCCTGTGGGCTTGAAGGCACAAGGTCCTTCATTTTACAGACAGATCCTCTGGGGCTCCTTTCTATTCCCAAGCATGCAGAGAGCTGAGCAGTAACGGTCAGTGGTGGTGTGCTTTGAGCCAGGAGGTTTTTGGTCGGGGGAGATGTGTCTGTGACCGTTGTAGTATTGTCCAGCATTATGCTCTCCTCTGCCTCTCAGCTTAAACGTAGACTGGGTAGAAAGAAGCTGTTACCTTCAAATTCCCCTGAAAACTTTGCTCCATGAGTTTGAAAAGAAATCCTGGGGAGGGAGGGGGGGTTTAACATGGAGCATCTGCATTTATTTGGAAAATGAAAACCTTGTTTCCATCAAGTAATGCCGCTTTAAGTGTGAGCTCCTGCTTCTGGTCCACGTCTGAGCAGTCCAAGTTTAAAAATTATACTGCGTTGTTTTTTAGTCCTTGTCTATGAACGTACCATGTACTGAAGTGCAGACGGCTTTCGTGTTTTCCGTGGGACTGGGAGATGTGCTTAACTGTGCCGTAGAGCCTGTGCAGCTCCCCGCTAAGGATGGTCACAGGTTAGCTCCAGGGTTAGCAACTCGTGTATGTGGGAGGAAGGTTCTCACTTCTCTTCCCCTCAAGTCCTGACTGGTCCCAGCTTGCCACAGACTCCCGTAAATTCCTCGGCAGCTGTGGACTTGTTACGGTCATCTGTGTACATTTAGATATTTTGTCTGCTGTAAGCAGGGAATCATCTTAAATGAAGCCAGTTTTCTTCTTTGCTTCCACACCACAGGCAATAGCAATGTCCGCTTTATATGGCTTGTCAGCGGGCGGGCGCTGGGGATTTTTCTAAGATATGTATATTGAATTTAGATTTGTGCTCTTAGTACCTTCACTCATTCATTCAGAGCCATATTGACTACATAAATTGAGTGTTACAAGTAAGAGAGAGTTTAGCCATTATTTTCTCAGTGATTTGATTTAATGGCCTGGGTGTTTTGGCCATTACTTCTGGCTTTTCATTTGCATGGATTCTTGGCTCTGCTGATTAGCATCTTTTTTATATTTGCCATTTAATTCCCCTCCCCCTCCATCCTTTTGGAAAGCTGAATTTTTCGCGATTAATTAAGCTCCCGTGTCTGTTTTGTATCTTCCATGCACACACGTACACGTGTGTGTGTATAGGACTATATATATGGTGTATATATAGTGGGTTTTTTTCTCCCATCTCTGCTGATTATACAGAGTTAAATGCAGCTGTCTGTTTGACAGGAATATTGTGTACTGTATGTGGAGTGATATACAGGTCAGTATATTACTGATGAATAAAAGTTTCCTCCTAAGGCAGCTGCTGCAGATTACTTAGTGCTTGACATGGCGTGTCTTTGTGTCACTGTTACCGGGTGAAATTAAATCAGAACAGGAAAATATTAATTTAAAGTAGGGGATAGAGGCTGCTCACTTCCAATTACTCTCTACCCTGTCAGCTTTATATGGGCGCAAACAAGGAAGGAGGCTGGATTAATTGCTTTGGACTCTGCCCCACTACAGGCCCAATTATAGAAACATATTGGCTCCCAGCACTATTATATACACTGCTGTGCAGGAAATTGTGTGAAATTTTAACGGATTTCAGATGTAATAATAGAGAACACGATTCAGGACAGCATTAGCGGGCTGGGTGGAATCTTTACGGATGGGTTAAGGTTAAGCTGTTTGGGGGTCCTTTGTGTATTAAAGGATCATCTGGTTAACCCATGTGCTGGGAGCTTTTGATACTGGCCTGGGAGCAAACAGAATAAAAACATTCATCCTCTGACAACAAGGAGCTAAATCCTCAATCAGAACAAGGGCAGAAACACACAGCGTAAGGGTGGAGAGCACGAGGCTTGCGTGCGGTGGGATTCTGGTGCTGGGGACACGATGCAAAAACGTCCCACTTGGCACTAAAGGCACCGACGTTTCTAGGTGCTGTCTAGAAACCACCCCTGGCTCAGGTCTGGTTTTGTGTGAGACCCCCCTGCAAAGCCTGGGCAGGCACAGAAAGCTGCTAAAAGCAAAGCGATTAACGCTGACGTTGTAAATGTGTGTTGGGTGATTATTTTGTAAGCAGTTGTAGGAATAGATGTCGGTACAATATTTCAGTTTAAATTTGTTTAGGTGTTTTGCTCCCTCTCACCAAGATGAGCGTTCTGCCTGCTGGTTCATTCTGTTTTTTCCTTTTGAAACCCACTTCACAATTTGTCTGTGTGCTTATGTACTATTCTGTCTCTCTTCCCCCTATAAATTTTTTTTTCACTTGTGGTAGCCAGAACATGGGGCTCATTCCAAATACAGAACAACTCTCGGTACTCCTGAATAGACCATCAAATTACTGTGCCTCTCTGTGTGTTCGTGTGCATAACGTTGCACATCACATGTAATTTTGGCATGCAAAAGAGAAATTATTTTTTCCCCAGGGTTAATTTTCCTGGAAAATAATTTCACAATCCTAGTTGCTTTTGGTTTAGAGTAATTTATTTGGTATGTATGTATCTTTGAGGGTAGTTGTTTTCCAGGTATTTTCATTCTCTTAATTTTTTTTATTTAATGAGCATTAGGGTTGTGTGCAGTAAGTGAATTGATAAAGGCTTGGTGGTATCAGTTTTGTGTATTCTTTCTCTAGTTTTTATTCAATGTATATTGTCATTTGGGCCAGTTTTCATAAGTGGGTGCTTTTTGATTTCTTTCTAAAGCCCAAAGCCTGATTTGGTGAATTACCCTTGCCCATCTGAAAGCAGACAGTGAAGCAAGAGGCACTGGAGTGAGCTCATCTATAAAGTCAAGATTGTTCCGGTCTGTTCTCTGTAATTCTGATCTATGAAAGTAAGTTTCTGGGGGTTTTACTTGTTTTTTGTTTTTTTTTAAATGAGTCCACTCTGCTCTGTGCAAGCTAGAGCAGCCCCGTACCCCAGGTCGGGGGCTGTTCTCTTAGAATAGAACCATGGAATCATTATGGTTGGAAAAGATCATCAAGTCCAGCCGTTAGATAACTCTACCAGGTGTCCTAAACCATGTCCCTTCGTTCCATCCTCAGCGTGTCTCGCACATCAACGACAGTCTGTGCCTCCTAGCAGGGACACAACAGAAGTGTTGCAGTAGAGGTGGTGATTTAGGGGTGGCAGGGGAGATGCATAAACAGCCGTCTAGAGAATCCAGGACAGTAGAAGCAAAGTAAATTCTGAGCAGGAGTGGTTATTGAATGGCAGGATCTGTGCTATTTTTAGTCCATTTGTCTGTCTGAGGAAAGTCTATTTAGCTCCTGGATGATTATTTGGCTGCATCTCCAGCCTCGGTCCCTGCCTCTCTCTGGCTCTGCTCCCTGTCCGGAGAGCCGGCAGGGCTGCAGAAACCATCAAGTGTCACTTCCTTATTTGCAGGTTGTGCTGGTTTTAAACCACGAGGGTGAAGCACTGAATTTACGATATTTGGTTTGGGAAATCTCTTTTTGTTGTCTTTAACTGATTGTCTTGTATCCACGTCTGTTGTGACCCTAACTATTCTATGATTCTGCGATACATGAGTGGAGAGCAGCGTCCACAGATCTCGAGAGAGACGTGCAAAATCTTATTCATGAGCAGATGACAATGTGAAAATTCTTTTGGCGTTGACGATGAGCTGGGGAGCAGGGAGATACAGGGGAGACTGAAGCCCTCAGACTTGGCTTGAACAGTTCCCGTCCCTTTAGCAGAGCAGGCGAAAATGCTGGCGGCTTTAATGCCACCGAGCCATGGGGTCTGCCAAGGGCAGATCTTGCTGTTGGTCTTCTCTGTCCCAAACTGAGAACAGACCTAAAAACCTCTGCTATTGACCTAATCTGATGGAGTTATGAAGAGTTTTAGATAGTACTTCCCCCAGCAGCTCCACAGCAGTCCCCACGTGGTTTTTAAATTGACTGATGGAAGAGTTTCCTTCTCTGCTGGAGCGTGTAGGATGTTCTCTGATGGATCCAAGAGCTTTCCGTTTGTGTGGAGACCACCTCTGCCTTTCTGATCCAATGTGCTCGAGCCCTCTGAAGGCAGGTCCCTGTAGCTTTCAAAAGCATGCCCCTGCACGTGGGAAAGCAACAGGAAAAGATGCAGATCCTCAGCACGCGAGGGGATGCTGAATCGGGGAGCTCTCTGCCATCCGCCTCGCCTGTACTCACTGGGATAAGCAGCCCCTTCTTGCCAGTGGAAGCCCCTTGACTGGTTGCAGTGAGCAACGATCAGGTCCTTGGAACTTCTTTCAAGGAGCCTGGCAGAACTGGTGGTTGTTTTTTTGGGAGGGGAAAAACTAAAGTGTTATCTTTAAAGCACAGGGGATGAATTTGCCACTGATGCTTTGAACAGCAAGACTTAAAAGATGCCCGTGGGATAGAAACAGCATGGAGTGGGTTAATACTCGGCTTTGCTGATTTTGACTTGGGCCCATGGTTTTACTGCAGCAGTAAAGTCTCTTTCCTTTTATGTTTAAAAACCAGCAAGGAAAAAGTGCAATTACAAAGACAACTAAAATCTTCACTGGTAATCAGTTCAATTGATTTTTTTTTTTCCCCCTCCCCTAGCCAAAAAACTATTTAAAGTTAAGTTCTGTCTGTGATTTTTATTGGGGAGGGGGAGGGGGGCAGAAAAAAAAATCAAAATCTGTTCTCTGAAATGCTTCCTGGTTTTGAAAACGCTCGATTTTATTTGCCCTATAAATGCAAACTTATAAAATGCGATAAGGGATCTTTCTCCCTACACAGACAAGACCCGAGAAAGCTCGCTGCTCTTCCTGCATGGTTGCCAGTTGCACAGACAGATATCACTCCATTAGTCATTAGCATCTAAATCATTCCACTTCTCATTCAGGTTTACTGGGCTGTGATGGCTACTAGATTCATAGGACACCTGAGCCAGGTCTTTTGTACAAGGTCTCATGGAGCAATTGATTGTAAAAAGACAGCAGGAGAGCAAAACCACTGGTTTCGGTGCCTTTTGAACAGGGAGGATGGGCTGTGCTGCCATGTGTTTTCTCTATAAATTATTAAAGTCGGGGGTTTTTTCTTCCTGAAATACTGTACAAGGATTAAGTTTATGCTGTGCATAGTAGTACAACGCCCTGATGCAAAAACTGCGGGGATTTTTTTTTGGAGGGGGAAAAAATCAAACCAAAAAGAAAAACCAAACCCACAACACAAATGAAGCCCGAACAATTCTGAAGGAGCTCTTTTACTGAAGCACGTGAGCATCTCTCCTCCCCTGTCTTTCCTGGAGGGGCAGGGAAAAAGAGATAAAGGAGTTTCATGGCAGAGCAGCTCCCTGAGAGGTTTTTTGAGGTATTATAGCTAACATCGTGGTTAAACTTGTTCTTTGTAGGAGCAAAGTTTTCTTTACATGTGACAGACTTCCACGTCGAGTATGAATGATTCAGCACCTGCCGTAGCATAGGCTAACGTGTTAAAATGGCTTTAAAAATATTGGGGTAATTCAGTGGAGTTTAATACCTAAATACTGGGAGAAGGGCTAGGTTTTTCAGTTGTATGATTTGTTCTCCCCGTGGGAAATGAAACACCACAAAATATTGGCCTTTTAAAATTTTTTTTTTCCTATTTAGTAAAATTGCGCCTTGTTAGTGTGGGAGAGGAAAAGCAAAAGGAGGTATTTTAACCAGTAACTCAATGTAGCTGATTCAGATCTCATAAATAGAGAGCTGATTTTTTCTATTTTTTAATAGTTTTCCTTGAGAGATCTGTGACATTTAGGAGAACATGGCGCAGCGCTGGAGCTCATCTCCTATGTTGGAGTTTAATGCCAGGTAGACATCATCTAAATGCAAATCTGACTCCTCGGGGACCATCCCTTTTGGGAAATGGTGTGAGACTCTCTGGAACATCTGCACTGGGCAGTGCCTGAGATGCCCTATCCTGATGGAGTTAGAATACGTGCATCTTTCTTCAGGGGAAGGTCCCTTTCATGTTGAGGTCTACAAAAAACGCCCACATATCTCTTCCTGGAGCTTTTTAGGATAGAGAGGAAAGAAAATGGAAGTGGAAAGCAGTCTAAGAGCTGCAATACAGCACTTGCTGTCAAGGGATTGGGCAAAATCCACCAGGAGAGAAAGAAATTCCACTTCTTGTTTATTTGTCATTCATGTTTTTTAAAGGAAGGGACTGTCTTTCCATGAACATGCTGGTTTGGGGATTAACCCTTCCAGCATCCACACGTCCTTGCTTTGCCTGCAAACCATGTATTACAAGCAAGAGCCCATAAATTTCTGGCAGCAGTATCTTTCCCAAGCCCTGGGGCTGGAGGGATCTTCAGTCACTTTGGATTGGACTGGATTTGAAAATAGGTCCCTAAGGTGAAGGGCCAATAAATCAAACAAGTAAATCATGTTTTATACCAACTCCTAATAATGAATGAAGTGCCATTTCATACAATACCTAAGTTAGGATTTTATTGATTAACTCTCATCTTGGTGTTCCACCCAAATCTAAGATATATTGCCTGCTGTAATTTTTACATTAGCTGTCAAATTCATCTTGTCTTCCCAGGGTTATGATGTGTACAGAGCAGACAATAAACAACATCACAGTTTCAGTGTTTATCTAATGAATATACACAGGCCAGAAAGATTAATAATGATTTGATAGGCAGAGCCAAGAGGCAGGAAATATCCGTGTTCAGGGCCAGAGCTGTGATTTCAAATTAGCAGGAGGGCTGTAGGAGGAAGCATGCTTGCCTGGCCCCACGCCTCCCTCCTCCCCCTGCCAGGCGGTAATGTATGACAGAAGTCTCGATGATGATTTTTGTGTGTATGTGTGTGTGCCTAAAGTGAAGGAGCAGTGGGGAAAAAGGCTGCAAGTAAACACTAAGTTAATCCTCTGACTGATTTGCCGAGCTGGAGCTTTTCTCTAGTATCAAGCCTGGGAATCCAAATGAACCAGTGCTTGCTGACATTTCACGCTGCCCTATGGAAATTGTTATTTTGAGGATCTCCTTCCTTCCTTCCTTTATATATTCTCTGACTAATAACTACTCGGGGATCTCCCTGGAACAGTCACTGGCAATGCTTTCCTAAGCCAAAGTCTGATCCTCTCCACTGTCCTGCAGCTGCCTTCGAATTTTTTACGTGGCCTTGGAGGCTTTACCCACAACAGAAGTTGCAGCTTCTTGTAACGGGAGAGGGAGCCCTTACCCCGGGCATGGTTCTGGCTATGGAACCCCTTTTCCTGGGCACAGCTGGAGACTTTGTCTCGGGCAGGTGGGGGAAGATGAGCTCCCTTGCTTGAAGCTCACAGGATTCAGCCTTAAATCCCTTTGTGCTTCAGTCCTCCGGTCTGTAAAATGGAGAGATTTGTGGCTCTCCAGGAGAAGGGCAGCGGAGGTTTGATCTGTGTTTGTTGAAGCGCTATGAAGTGCTGGGATAAAAGGCGCTGTGACAGTGCCAAGGGCTCAGGTTTGTCTGTTGAGCACAACCTTGGCCCGGCCACGCTCTGGTTCCTGCACCAGGAGGTCTCCAAAGCACCAGCGGAGCAGGGGGGAGTTTATCTGGCCGCTCTTTGGAGCCAGAGCTCACACCAGGAGGGAAAGATGCTGCAGGCTTTTGATGGGTAAATACGCTCTGTTCCGCTGGCTGGGCTTTACCTGGATTATAATGAGTGTTATAGAAAGGGGTGATGTGCTAAGAGGGAGATGTAGGGCAAGCGAAGCTGCAGCTTCCAGTGTGTGTGCCGAGTCAGGCTGACCTGGCAGGGGTTTGCAGGAGGGTGGCTCAAAGCTGTGAGCAGCTTGCTGTTCCTGCTAGTCACGGTGGGTGCTGCCTGCTCCTGACTTCCCACCTAGTCCCTTCAACCTCATCCTGACCTGGCAATGCCTTTGCCAGTTGTATACTCTGCTGTAGTTTGAAGCCTGAGCTCCTCAAGGCAGAGACTTCTTGTCCTGTCTTTGGTTTCTTATGATGGGAGGAACAGCAGAGACCTGAAAGGGGCCTGAGTTTGTTGTGATGTTTTGTAGGTGCCTTTTTTTCAAGCTTCTCCACTCAGGTTTGCTGCTTGTTGCATGTTTCACCAGTACATCCCAACCCCTCTATCACCTAAACAAGTAGTCGGATCGTAACCTGTTGAAAAATCTATTAGAAGAGAGTTAACGAAGCCCCAACACAAATTGCTTCTACTTTTCCTCCCTTTCTTCCCCTTTGGTCAGTGTTTATGTGCATTTTTCTTTTCTACATCCCAGCATGAAACAGTAACGCGTTACAGCACAAAGCTCTACACCACTTATCTAATCTCGAATATAATATGGGATAGACCCTCCGTGTGGAGGGGGGGCTCCAACAGAATACATGCGGCAAGAGCTGGCTGGTGAAGGACAATAGATTGCTGCAGATATGGATTGAGTTAGACAATTGAACCAATTATACTATTCTGGAGACTTCAATGAGATCGCAGAGCATTTCCTGAGCTTTGGTGGAAGCAATCAGCATTCCTATTCATCTCGATCCTGTCCCGTCTGCGCGGCGGCAGCGCTGTGCAGAACAGAGCTCCTTGCCGCTCCTGGCCTTCAAACAATTCCCGGCCACGCTTTGCCACAGTTATCTCTTGTATTTTATTCTTTGTCCTGGTCAGAATTTAAAAATCCCTAATTGCTTTTCCTCCTGTCTAAGTGCACGGAGGCTTTTCACTTGGATGAGTGATATTTTCGAGTTTTCCATTTGAGTGTTGCGTGACTCCGAGTGGCTGGGTTTTTGCCTCTGAAACGGCCGCGTTTTGGAAGCTGATGAAGGGACTCTTACAAGTCTGAGCTGAAGCTGGCGGATCCATTCCAAAGTGCTTTGTAACACTTTGGGTGAGAGGAAATAAAATGACCCACGCTGTTTCTTTTTAGCACCGTTTAAGCTGTAAAACCAGCCAACCAACTCCCTCCCAAACGTTGACACCCGAGATTGACTGCCATCGTGAAGATAGCAGGTGGGAAGTTGGTTGTTTTTTTTTTTCTCTGAAGCCCGCAGTTGTCCTAAATCAGCCTGGGGATCCTGGAGGATGTGACTGTGTGAGGCTGAACACTTCGCATCCCGGCCAGGGCCGTAAAGGCACGAGGCAAAATGTCACTTGAGAAGTGTTGCCTCTTCTTTAGCAGTAACTCTGCTCCATAAATGCAATTGATCTCCTGAGAGAGGAGGGATTTCTTCAACAAATGCAAGCTTTGTGGGGTAAAATATATGAGCTGTTGGGCTTCTGCTTCTTCTGTACGTGCTCTGGATCCAAGGCTGACAAGTGCCAGAGCACCCATAGGGGATTCCTGTGGATGGCGTTGCTCACTCTACACCGTGCCGCACTGTTGAATTAAAGTTGGTCCAGATTTACAATCCCCTCAAGCAGTGATCACAGTATAAACTTAGCAATGAGGTTTTAATTTGTCTTTCATTCCTTTTTTTTTTTTGTCAGGTATTGTTACTGTTGTCAGGTATGTGTGCTTGAGTGTGCGTTTAAAATCAGCATGAATAAGTTGTTCTGATTCAACCAGGTTTAAGTCTTGCTCTGTGTGGGCTAAGAAGCAGCTTGAGCATCTTTGGCTAAAAGGATGATTTTGCAGGAGGGGCTGGGGGAAGAACGTGTAATGGTGGGAGTTTTACAAGTGTCTAAAAACAGAAGCTTATAATGAAAGTGCTTTCTCAGGCATAACTAGCGTGCTGGCGTAATTGGAATGCTGAGTGGTGTGCTGGGTTTAGGAAGGTAATAAGAACTGCAATCAGTATTAAATAAAATGTATCTTCCTTTAGGGGAAATAAATGTATATTAAATCAAATATTCATGAATCCAAGTTAGTCTTCATACATTACACAAACAGTTTTTCAAAAACGCGGCTCTCTGAGAGGCCTGGTCTGGGTGTGAAGGAGAGGGATGAGCTGTCAGCGAGCGTGTGGGGAGGGGAAGGGCCTGGCTGTCCCCCCTGGAGGAGCTTCTGGGCTCCAGCGAGGCCTTGCGTGGGAAAGCGATCCAAGTTGGGCAGAAGCATTAAAAAATGTGAAACCGTCTCCTTCCGATATTTATCAAAACCCGGACACCCACACGAGCCTTGCGAGAGCCGAAGCCTGAGCAGGGGGAGTTAGGCCGGCAGTGTTGGCATTATTTCAGCAGGTGCTCTGTGAGCGAGGGGAGGATTTCTGCCCCACCCTCCTCTGCCTCACTTTGGTATGTTAGGAAAAAAAACTTTCACGGAAATAGTAGTCAGCCCTTGGCACAGGCTGCCCAGGGAGGGTCGAGTCGCCTTCCCTGGGGGTGTTTAAAAGCCGTTGGGATGTGGGGTTGGGGGAGATGGGTTAGGGGTGAGCCTTGTAGAGTAGGGTCAGTGGTTGGACTCGATGAGCCCAGGGGCTTTTCCAACCTGAATGATTCTGTGATTCTCTTGCCTGCTGAGCTGTGGGCTCTCATGCCGGTAATACCGTGTGGTGTCGGAGAAGATGTGGCAGACGTCAGCTTGGTACCAACCCCGAGTGTGGGTAACACACTCATGGGAGAGTTTAAACTCTGTGGGGGTAGGACGGCTTCCTGCTTTGCTCCCGAGGGGAATCCTCCATGGGGCAGGGAGGCTTCGGCCGCCAGAAATGCCTTTCTGGTGTGTGACGAGCTCTCTAACTTTCCAGTTCCCATGCGGCATGATGCCAGCCTAGCTAGAAGTGCTGGGGGTCAAGGTGATTCGGTTTAATCACTCTGAAGCCAGGCTCTATTTGTTAGCTGACACCTCTGTGTTCAGGAGACGAGGCAGTAAGGGTTCCGGATGGTAAAAGCAGTGACAAAGCTGCAGGTGTTTCCCGAGGAGTTTGTTAGTTTAATCAAATTGGACTTATTTGGAGTTGTGTCAGCAAAATTCTTCGGTGTGGTTTATGAAATGTCAGTGCTTCTATCCAACAGCTACAATCAATTTGCTGTTTGATAAAATAAGCAAACACCTCTGAGTTGCATCCTTATCCCTGTCTTTACGAACAGAGGGGCAGAGCAGCACGGGGACGGACTCCGTTACCTTCCTGGGGTGAGGAGGGTTTCGCTCTTGCAGGCTTCCAAAAGAGCTGCACACAGCTGTGCGGGGAGGGCTAATTTGTGTCATTTGCTGAAACCACCAGGCTGCTCTTCCCTGCTCGGGGAGTTATTGATTTTATCACTCTACGACCTTACATGTCTCACTGTCTTGTGCATGCTGGCCTGTAGGAAGTGCTATCTACTGATTCGCGCCTGAAGAATAATTTTATTTTATTTGTGACTACTTCCCCATTTTTGGCTCACCAGCCATGCACTCTCGTCCTTTCTGTCAGGTGAAAATGTTCAGGGAAGAATGCATGCAGCTACATAAAGAAAAACTCAAACAAAACTAAATTCACCCTCTTCCCTGCCTCCACACCGTCACAAACCAAATACTTCTATGCATCTCGGTGCAGGAGGAATGTTAAAATGTAAAGACTCATCACCGTCCTGTTGGTTTCATTGTGTGGGTGTCTTCAACAGTTTTCTTGGTTCTCTGGAAGTTGGGGACCGGAGAATAGGATTTCTGGTGTTGATACCGGAGCGTGTAACCTTACTGAAATGCTGCCAGGCTGGGAGAAGCGGCCGGGGCTTGTAGCACGCTGTTGTGCAGCTTCCCTGCCAAAAACTCGGTCCTTGCCTTCAAAAGGGGAAGGGAGATAAGCAGAGACGCTGTTATGGAGGAGGGGTGGTTGTAGGGAGAAAATATATGGAGCATCTACTAGAGCTTGCATGGTACATTAATTGTCTGTAGCTTTTTCCTTTCTTTCCTAAAGCAAAATTAATTATGGGGAGGTGATGTTCCTTTAATGAACATCATTTAATTTAAAAAATGGACAAGTACACTACCATTAGGTCTCTTACTTAATGTAGTGTGTGTTTTCTTAAGCTAAATTCAGTTATTGTTACATTGGGAAGGTGAAGAGAATCTGCCTTCCCTCGGATCCGAGAGACGAGCGAGCATCTTGGCTGCCAAGCATCGCTTACCAACAGAGAGCCCAATCTCTCTTTGCCTGTGGGGGACACTGCTTGACCGCTTATTGCATATTTGATCAGTTTATTTCTGGATCCGAGAGCCTCCGACGATGGGTGTCACGGTGACAGTCGGGTTCAGATTAATTGGCACGGTGAAGAGCGGGGAGGTGGGGGCCGCGCGGTGCCCATCGTGCTGGGCTGCCGGCTTTGAATGATTTCCCCCCCTTCTTAAAGTACACAAAGGTACAGCAGCACTCGCCGGGAAGTGCTTGTAGGTTGACAAGAGCTTAATAACATCACTGGCGTAGGGTTGGTTTTTTTGTTTTTTTGCCCGACGCTGCTGAAAATAAGCTCGTACGCCAACCTCCTCTTCCTCTTTCCCGGCGACGTAACGGGGCCACGCGACATCACCGCCACGGGCTGTCCCGCAGGTTCACCTCCTTGAGCAAAGGGTGCGGGAATCAAGTGCTGAAAAAAAAAAAAAGCCACTTAAGAAGTGGCAATGGGGATGAGAAGCCTGGGTTTTTAATTAAAAATGCACGCGGCGAATTTGTAAATCCGAGCGTCCACTGGCAGTCACTTTGGTTTCTCATGTTCTTTGCTGTCACATCAAATCATGGTTCTAGAAAGGTTAATCTCAAAATTAGATAGTTGATTCCTATTAAGAACGGGGCTCTTACACTTGTAAAATCAAATGGTCTGCTAAAGATGGACAGCTTACTTGAAACGTGCTTTTAAATGAGATGGTCAAAATTAGCATTTTATTTTTTTTATGTAAGGAAAATGGCACATGGGGAAAGAAGGTCGTCTCTCTTTTTTTCTTAATTGCTTCTTTTAAAGATGGAATATGGTATTTCTGGTCTGGTTTCTGGCTGTCGGCACTACATGTGAGGTGTGATTCTTGGTGTGTACGTCATCTTGAAAAAGTGTAACACGTAGGCTTTTTAGAAAAACTAGAACTTAAATTTTCCCAGATGAAGTGGGAACTACTCCATGTCAATTATTTGGAAAGAAAAATCAAAATACCACTGTACTGAGTTGCTGCTGAAGGTTTTCAGCAGTATACTTGAAGACCAAGGAGGAGGAGGAGGGTCTCGGTTATGCCATACCCACTTCTTAGTGCTGCTGTCAGGGCTTTGGAGCCTGTTGCAAGCCCATTCTCACTTGCTTTAGGGGGTTTTGGATCGGGCAGTTCCTTCTGTGCTGCCAGACTGAGCATCCTGATCCTCAGCCTTTTGTTTTTCTGTGGCATGAAGTAGAATGTAAATGAGCCAGTGGTCACACCTGAGTGGCTGTATTTTACTTGATTTGGTTTTTTTCTTGAAGAATTTTTGGGTTTAGCCTACATAAGTGGGTATAGAAATATATATTCTTCCTTTTTTTTTTTCCCCAGACAATATATACCATTTGCTGTATGTTATTTTCTCCCACTGCCAAGAGGTTATTGCGTTTGTCATCTCCTTTTGCTGTGTGGGGTGAGTTGCAGGATTTGTTAATCTGCAGGAGAGATGGCACTTCCACATCTGTGGAACGCTGTACTTTGGAAAGCCATTTGAGGTGAAAAGTGCCACGCAAGGGTAAAACGTTATGTGCCTGAAACAATGTCCCTGAGCAATGATTATCCCAAATGCTCACCTCTGCAGGTCCGGGGTTTTGCCACCCCATCTCCCATGCTCGGATTACCTTGGTTAGTTTTAAACAAGTGCCCGGTGCAGGCTGCTTTCCCGCTATCTGCTTTTTGAGATGCCAGCCCCTCCGCACTAAAATGGGATTCTTTTAAGTTAAAACTGTATTCTGTTGTTATTGCCTTCATTCTCGAGCTGTGTTTATACTCCCAAAATTGCCAACCTAGTTTCCAGCAATAGCTGACAGGAGAAAATATTACCTCTGTATTTTAAGGGTTTTATTGGTTTGTTCAATAGCACTTTTCTGTTATTTGCTGTGGCTGGAGGGTCTGGCTGTGGGGCACCATAGCCAAGAGATACTGGCACCCCCTTTCCTGCACCCCCTTTGCTACCCCCCATGCAGCACTGCTGCCTCTTGGGGGCTGCTGGCAGAGTTCTAAGTTGTTTCACAGTTAAGTTACTGGTGGGCAACTTATCGGGCTCCATGGCCTGTCTCTTTGTGGAGCTTGAACTTGTGACATTGCACATGTGGTGGGGAATTTAAGAAATGCGTGGTGAGATCCACGTGACGTTGGAATTGCCTGTGAGGAGTAGGAAGCTGCTCCTTGACCCCTCCTGACTGCGTGGTTAGGAGATACATATATATAAAAAAATCACTTTTAAAATTTTTTTACACTCTCTGGTTTGTTTTTAGTGCTGGCTTGTGGAATACTTTCTTGACCCACCTGCGAGTAGCTCAGCTCTTCTCTTTGCATGCACACAGGGTGCAGAGACAGAGCTCGTCCCCTTAGTGCATCAGCCTGTCCAGCAGCAGCATCCTCAGCAGAGCTTTGAACAAACGCTCACAGTTCTGCTGGTCCGCCAGCAAAAAACCGCATCCTTGGTTGTGCTAGGGAAAGCCTCGGTGCCCTGCAGTCTGGAGCAGAGGGATTGGGGCTGGCCCCAAGGATGCTGCTGTCACCCACCCACCACCTTCCCCAGAGCACCCGAGGTGCTGCGAGATGAGCCTCACTGCCACTTCGCCACTCGCTTCTCCACTGGTCCCCTCTCTGACAACATCAGAGGGCGCTCTGTCATCTTCCCTTATTTTTTTTTATTTTTAATCGTAGTCGTTTCGATTTGGCGGTGGGATTTGCAGGCGCAGGGTGGAAGTTCTTCACAAGCAGGCGATAACGGAGCTGCGGTTGTTATCCACCACCACTCGCCCCAGCCAGGCTCTTGTGCCTTGTTTTCTCGTTTATCTTTTTTCAGAGACAGTAAATCATCGAAGTGAGGCTCCAGGCTGGGTTTTTCCAGGCTGTTCGAAGGGGTGTGCATGTCTAGTTCCAGCTGGAGCAGCATGTCTAAACCTCCTTGTAACTTTGGATGGCAACCGAGCTGAGCCGTGTCCCTACACATCAGCTCCTGCTGAGAAGGCACATCCTGTGTAAAATTTACTCGCCTCATCCATGTTGTCCTGTGGATGCAGGATGAGCTCTGTGAATGCCGCTTGGATTTAAAAAAACCAACCAAACAAACAAAAAACATGGCTTGTTGTGAGCAAGCAGGTCCTGAAAGGCAGAGCCAGGTACCAGGAGGCGACGTGCTGTGCATGTGCTCCACCGTTAATTCGCTTCCAGCCCTTCCTCCAAAGTGTGGCAATCTGTTTTGGCTTTAACTGTATACTTTTTAGTTACTGGAGGAGGTTAAGTAACTCTGCTGATCCATCCTGTTGTTAAGTGAAGGTAGCAGGGTGCCAACAATTAAAGAAGTAATTGTTCAATTGGTTCTGCAATAATACTCATTGATTCTTTGTTTGAAGTGATTCGCTTTTCAATCCTCTTGCATTTAGAGATCTTGTTTCACCTGTGTCAAGGCAAGTTCAGGAAACCTAATTAACTGGGTTTTGTTTTTTATAATTAGGTCCCTAAAATAATTCATAGGTGGTGTTAATAACCCCATTTAAAAATCTATTAAGCTTTTGGAAAAGTTGGACAGACTACTCTGTGCTGGGTGGTGGGTTTTTTTGGTTTATTTCCCCCCCTCCACTCCTCCTTTTCCCCTTGGAGATGTGGTGCTTTTCCCTTTTCCAGTGCACTAATTAAAAACAGTAGGATTATGGTGGGAAATAATATGCATGCGAGGTTATCATGCACGGGGCAGAAGGAGACGGCTGCTTCTCTTCCCCGCCTCGCTCCAAGGTACGCTCTACATCTTTAGCATGAGCTGGCAGAGTTCATTAAGGGACAGATTGCCTGTGCACGCTGCGAGGACCCTTGGCATTTGCGAAGGCTGCGAGCCGGGTCCAGAAGGGAAACGACGGGGAGAGATAATCTGCGGAAAACGTTGGGTTTGGATCATCCGCCGCGCCTTCGGAAAGGCAGCTCTCCTTTTAAGGGAGACCCTCCCCGAAAGCCTGGCTTGCAGAGAAGGGATTTATTTTTTTTTTTTTAAGATGCAAAAACATTTATCCTGACCTGTTCCAGCCCCACCTGCCCATCCCGAGCCTCGTGACAGCTCTTCCCGCGTGCTCCGCAGCCGCCAGCCCTGCCCGCGGGGAACGTTTGTGCAGCCAGTCCCGGCTGCACCTGAGCGCACATTTAGACTCCTTTTAGCGGGAGAGCAAGGAACCAGCTGCCCCATTTTGCACAAGCTGGGGACTGGGGAGAGGCTTCTGCCGTGTTATTTTCTCCCCTCCGCTGGAAGCTCTCGCGGGCAGGAGCCATCCATCCGTGTGTCAAAGGGTTTCGCTGCCATCTGTGAGTGGACCCGGCTCCCTTTTGGCTGCTGCAGCATAACACAGGGAATCGTGTGCCCTTTGGGATGCCGAGACTCTCCGACATGGATCCTGTGAGGAACTTGAAAGGAAATGCAGCCTGGTGGCTGATGCACAGGCAGATGCCAGGTCTGGGCCCTGGTGCCGCTGGGCTGGTACAAGGATGCTTTGTCCTTTCTCCTCCTGGGGAGGTGACGTTTAGATGTGTCTGACAGCAAACACGTGGGTGAGCTTGTGGGATGCCCTGGGATGCTTCCCTGCTGCCTGGTCAGCACATGCGCTTTGCCTTGGCCTGCAAGTTCTGCTTTTCTCCCTGTGCAGGGGATGTATAAATTCCAAAAGAAGGCATAGCAGGAAGATCTTCTAGTTAAATCTGGCATTACCGGCAACGTCTACCCTTCGTGTCCTTGTGGAAAGCCGCAAACCACTTTTTGCCTGGCAGAGCTGAGATAATGGCTCAAAAGTGCACTATGACCTTCTCCATGAGCTCTGAGGCATGTCACACCTCCTGAGCAAGCCACAAGAACTCTATTTTTCCACCACCCCGTTTTCTTCCTGAAACTCAAAACGTAAATTTTTATATTACCCCCATGAATGTGACAAACTCTAACGTAAAGGCTCCCTTCTTCACGTGCGCCAGAAAGGCTGTTGCCTTCCATGTGAAGCCTCCAGACTGTTGATTTATTATCGAGCTAGAATGGCTGGAGCAGGAGACCAAAGTTAAATCTAGGAAAGTGGCTGATGTGACAAAATTAACAGTTGTCAGCAGCAGAGAGGGGAAGCTACTGAAAGGCAAATGTTAATAGTCAGCAAACTGGTGTGGGGAAGCGAAGTTGACTTCACACTCTGGTTGCAAAAAGCCTCCTGCAACGCCACGGGCAGGGCAAGGTGTTCAAGGTAACCTGGGTTTGTTAATACGTAGCTGGAGAATTTTAGGCTCAGACCAAGTGACAGTTCAGGAAGGAAAAACAACCAAAAAAGCACCTATTTCGGTTTGGGATTTGTTGGTTGTTTTTCAGTTTGAGCTTAGCGCTCGATGTTATTTTTCTGAACTGACAGAAGGGGGCAGATGTCACATCTTGAAAGTGGATCTGTGATTTGGGGTGTGTTGGGGGAGTGAGGTTAATTATGGGGTTATTTGTTACGAACTTCTGAATTGAGATCTTTTGCTGAGTGGGCTGAGTCTGCAGTGTTGCAGCACAGAAACCTGGAGCCCTTGTCTAACAAAAGGGTGAATCACACCTTTGGTGGGATTGTTTATAGCGGCCCAGGGTTAAAGCAGTTTGAGATGTTTGCTGTCACTTTCCAGACTCCAGGAATCTTTTTTTTTTCCATCTTGACTTGCATTTTTTTGGCTTTCTTGTACACAAATGGCTTTGCCTTGCAGCCAGTCTCCTCTCTGTTATTTGTGGTGTTGCTGGCAGGAGCCAACCCTCATGCTCTCTGGGAATTTTCCACGTGTTTTGCTTGAACAGCTCTGATGAAACAAATGACTTCCTTGGTGGCTATTTTAGAAGCAATTCACCTCTTTTTCCAAAGAGCACATCTTGAGTTTAGGAAACAAAACGTGAGAACTTGGCTCACCAACCTTTTATTGGAAAGCGTGGGTCATGGTCTGGAGATTCCAGAGCAAGATACTTCCCTGCTAATCCTGTAGGAGAAAAGTGAAAAGGTTAATACAAGACGAATTGAATTATATCAGTGAAAACTGCATCGTTAGAAGCCTTTTCCTGCAAGATGCACAAATATAGCTCAATTCACAGATGCATTAGGGTCTTCTGCACCAGGAATATTTGTCATCTCAGAAGAAGGTGCAAGAGGCTTGTTCTTCAATGCCTGACGTGTCACTGCATGCTGTGAAGTGCAAATAGAGGAAGAAAAATTAACACATAAAAGAAATGTACTGTTTCTGCAGGAAAATTAGCTAGTTAAAGCTGAGGGAACTGTTTTTTGTTTTGCTTAAAAAAAAAACCCAACACCCTACCCCAAAGCATAATAGCATCAGAGAAATAGCAGCAGCATTTTCTTTTTTTGCTTTGCTGGGGAAAAAAAATGAGCAAATTTAATGTTGCAGCTTTCAGTGCTCTGAGCTGGAGGAGATAAGACTTTGCACGAGAGGGAAAAATACTTCCTAGAAATACGTGAAGCTGGAACAACCCTGCAAGCCCTTCTTGTATTTACAGAGCTGTAATTCTCAAATGAGCACCAACTGCAAGGCACATGCCATTGTGAGGAAGGAGGAAAGAGGAGGAGCCGAGTGCTGTTGCATTGCATGCAGAGATTTCTCACCGCAGGAGCTGGGTGCATCCCTGCAGCCTGCCTTCCCTCTTCCCTACCCGCTTCCCCAGATAAAAAACAGGGATCTCGGACTGTTGCTCAGATGTGTAAACATTGAGTACAAAAGAAAATAATCTAATTATTCTATTATGAGGCACTATCAAGTACTTTAGATCTATTCTGTCTATTTCTTGCCTTTGTTTTGTTTTTAAAAAAGGATTTTGAAGGTTAATTGACTTCTTGACTCATCCCTTGATACTATCAGCACTTACGGATTTAGTCACCTGACTCCAGGGTGAGTTTCTGGGGTTGAGCAGAATTGGGACTCTGAAGAGCAGAAGCTTGTTCTGTGGCTTACGTTCCCAAAAGTTGGGGTGAGGGAGAGAAAGAAGGCTTGCTTCGGTTTTGGCCAGCCAGGGTTCGAAGCTGTTCAGTAGTGGAGCTGTGCTGAAGAAAGCAGCAGGGGAACTAACTGGGTTCGTTGACCTTGGTCTTTGAAAAACAAGCACTGGAAAGGCCGTGTTGTAGGCATTAAAAAAATTAAAACCAGGTCACCTTATCCTTGTTACCACGAAAAATGGATTACTATCTTCTGATCTTAGATGATGTATGGGTTGGGTTTGTTCCGTGGCTGACCAAGCCTTCAGGCTGCACACGAGCTGCCGTGGGAAGTTGGTCCTTGCGGGCGCTGCCATTGTCGTGTGTCCTCACCCGGCCCTTGAGAGTAACTGCCGGCAGTGCAGAACTCTCGATATTGTACGTCCTCGAGATGAGCAGAGCGTGGTGCTAACCCTCCTCCTCCTGCCCCTTGGGGAACCTATTGACTTCAGGAGATGTTGGATGTCCAGAGCCTCTGTGGCCGAGGTCCAAGGATTTAAAACGTTAACCGTAAAATGCTTCTAGCAGCACAGATCTGAGAAAAACGTTAAGCCTATTTCAGTACCCTTCTATGTTAACGTTACCAGCGAAGGCTCTTGGGATGGTTTCACTCCTGAACCCTTTTGTGTTGCCTTCTCAGCAGACATTTGAATTCCTGATAGAAGTGTCTCAGAATAAGGTATGCTTCTGTCCTTATTTTTAGGATTATGTGGTGCGTTCACATCAGAGAGATTTTTTTTTTTTTGAGTGAAGTAGGAGAGAACTGCAGTGCCAAGGTATTTCTTTGGCTATGAAATAAATGCTAAGCTATGTCCCTGTTCTCCCAAGTGAAATGCATCTGGTATAATCTCAGCAGCTTCTAGTCACACATACGAGTTACCGCAGGAGAAAAGCTCTGCATCTGACCAGCATCTTGGCCTTCTGCTAAATTAGGATGATAGAGGTGACTTTCCAGCAGGAAGATTAGAGAGTGGCAGCTCTGATTTGTCCAACTCTTTTTTTTCCAGGTCTGCTGCCAGGCCCAGGTGGGAAATCGTTTGGTACAGAGCCAGGCTGCTGGTGTGGGGTGCTCCCTGGCTGCGGTGTGCGATTCAGGGTGCTGAGCCATGGGGTAGGATTTGGATTTGAACCCCCTTCGGGGTTGGGAAACCCTTCTCAGAACCGAGGACCCTGGTGCAAGGAAGAGCTGCCGGGTGTGGAGCATGCCCAGGGCTGCGCCGTGCAGGGACAAGAAGCCTCCTGTTGCGCTGGTGTTTTCCGAGATCTGTGGTGTGCTGGACAGTGGCAGTTTGCTCAGAGCAAGGACGTTACCAGGTCTTTATTCAGGCTGGTGGGGCTCTGGTTTAAATGGAAATGGTTGAGTTATCAGCCTTGTGACCACAGGCATATCCTCTTGCAAGGACGTGGTATTACAAGCTGTGATTTGCTCCTTCTCTTTTGAAGAAGTTAATTGCAAGGAAATTGCCCCCCACTTTTATCTGCTTCCACGTTGTGTGGTTGGCAACGGCATCACTCTGTGCTGCACCTGGTGGGCAATGGTCAGAATTTCACAGCTCTGCTGATAACGTGCTGAGTTGAACCTCTTAAGCCCCTGGTGATGCTGCGTGCAAGGGATGCTGCTGGTGCCTGCAAGAGGTGTGAGCTGCCCGTACAGTAGCGTGAGGCTGCTCACAAAGGTCAGTTGTCACGGACAGGAGTCTAAATGATTAAACGAGGCTTATTTTGGATCACGGCAGTATCGCTTTCTACTCTACAGTCTGTAAAGGGAAAGGCCACCCAAGCTCGTTCTCTTCAAACCTTCTCTCTGAGCTTGAAGTGCAGACTTTAAGCTGTAGATTGGCAAGACCTCTCTGCTTCCCTGCTCCCCTCATCCTGATACAACAGGACCACTGCCTCATCCTGTGATACCATGCCAGAAGTCTGGTCTTTGCAAGGCAAAGGGCACAAAGGAGCAAGGGAAGACTTGCCTGAGACCTCCTCCTGGCAGTTGCTTTTAATTGCAAATGGTGTGATTTTAAAAAAAAATAAAAAAAAAAGAGGGAGGGAGAGCTCTCCCTTCAGGCTAGGGAGCAAGAGATTGAAAGCTTGCTGCTGTGGTCATCAGAGGTGAAGAATAAGTCATAAATGATCCAAGGGCAAAGGCCAAATATAGACTGATAGCTGCATTGTTCCCCGCAGCCTTGGGAAGGACCTTGGTGCTGCACCGTGCTCGAGGAGCCCGTTGGGCTTAACCCTTCCCTGCTCAGCCGATTCCAGCAGCCGATGCCTCCGGGCATTGGTGTCCACAGCCAGGCCGTTGGGTCGTGAATCTCTTGTGGAGGACCAAGGCCTGCTGAGAATTTCTGTGAGGGACAGCAAGGAAAATGGAAAACTCTGTGCTTAAGGAAATACATGAGGCTGTGGTTTTGAAACTCTTTCGTGAATATCTGCTCCAAGATTTCTTGCAGCAAATATATTTTCCTGTCCTTTTCCCAGGCAAGTTAATGTATTTGTCTCTTAAAATGAGCACCACACAGCTGGGAGCAAACCTCACGGTAAATTCCTCAGAAGCTCGAATTCCTGCACTAAAGGCTTTTCTTTTGGTCTAGCGTTAGGTGGTCACACGTCCCCAGTGTGGCACTGTCCTGCCAAGGTGAGTCTCCAAGATTTCCTTGTGAGCAGATGGGTCACATCTACTCCCTTGAGGACCAGATGCATTAGACCCAGTATAGCTTCCTTCCTCGTACCTACCCTTGTTAGCCTCTTTTTATAGCAGCGTGCGGCTTGGATATTCCCTTCCATACGGCCTTCAGGTCTTCCATGTGACCTGTGAAAGACACCGCCTGTGAAAGCTGGGCAGGGCCGTTCCACCAGCTCGCACCCTTTCAGAGGAACCAGCACAGACCTGGACCCAGTGCTCCACTCCCCATTCCTCGCTTTGGCCCTCGGAGCATCGAACCAGGGGAGCTGACCCCAAGATGTGCTGCCATGGAGAACAGGCTCACCCTGGGCAGGCTGATGGCCTCCCAGATCCTGACCCCTTGTGTGTGTCCCACCCTCCTGGCCAGCTTTCTGCAGCTGGCACCGAAGGCATCCATCAGTCACCAGCCGTGGTTAATGCTCGAGCCGGCAGTGGCAGGCGGCCAGCAGCCAGGGTACAATCTTCCTGGAGGAGAGAGAAGCTTGTTGGCTTTGTGATTCTGCTTGCCACCCCTTCCCCCACTCTAAATGAAATGTCTTTTATCCTTAAAAGAAAGTGTAAAGAAAGCAATTCCTTTAAAATAACCGAGCTGGTGCAGCAGTCCTGCGGGCTGGCTGCAGGGCTGCACGGGACCTTGCGATGGGCTGGGACATGTCTGCGTGTGGCTGTTGGCTTGGGGTCACCTGAGCTGCAGGTGTAAGCTCTCCTGTGCCTCAGTTTATCGTCTCCCTCCTTTTTACAGCTGTAAAAGTTTTTTTCAGCATGTGTATTTGTGCCTTGCTGCACGTGAGCATGTGTAGAGCTGGGAAAGAGCAAACCTTAGAGCCCTGAGAGTGAAAGAGAGCTGAGATCCATTACCTGCCACGTGCTAGAATTCATTTTACTGTATGTGTGTGTGAGGTGTCACACAGGATTTAAGGTAATTCTTATCTCTATGGGTTTTCTTGCTGTGGCAATTCCATTGTGTGGCGTTTCGGATTTTTTTTTCCTCACAAATTTTTCACCCATTGATTTTTTTTTTTAATTTTTTTTTCCTTGACCAAAAATTATCTCAGCATCAGCAAAGTTTAATGGAGTTGCAATCAGGAAAGGGAATGCTTTATTCCATTATCTTCTAGGAGAGGCTGTGGCAGGATTTTCTCTGTTCATTGCCAGGCAAGACCACAGGCTGGCTTCAAAAATAAAAACAACAACAACAACAAAAACCCTGTTTGTTTTTGATGGGGGTCAGCAAGGGGTATGACAGTGCGAGGGCACGTTTCTTTCCCTTCCATGCCTTGCGCCAATGAGATACTTGGGGAGCAAGAAAAGCTCTGTAGGGAACAAATGTCCTTCTCGTCCGGTGGCTGAGCCCCAGCATTGCTGCGGCAGCTCTGCATGCATTATTGCTCAAATCAAAGGAGGAATCGGCAAGAGGAATGTTTAACTGGAGCCTGTGATCCTCAGGTGTGATACTGGGGGCCCCACGGCAATGAGATGCACAGTCATGCTCTCTCCCAGACGCGGGGTTAAAGATTTGCTTGGGGCCAGTCAATAGCACACACTGAGTATCTTCCTCAAGAATGTGTCTGCTCTTTTCCTGCCTCCAAGTAGCAGCACTTGAGTCTCAGTCCCCTACTTGAATCACTGCACTATCTCCACTTCATCAGAAACCAGAGAGTTGAGTCTTTGATGATTGTTGTGACTCACGGTGTCACAGAACTACTTACCCTGTGATTTCAACTTTAATCACTGATCCGCTATCTATAGAGCTGCCTGTGGAACAGTTCAAATTGTAATTATAGGAAGCTCATCTGCTGCAAGCCACAAAGCAGGCTTTACCATATGCCTTTAAAGGTGAACTAATGTCATGATGAAATAACTGTGTTTTGCTGCAGATTGATACCACTGGCTGGGAAGTTAACATACAGGATGAAAGCTCTGACATTTTGCAAGCTACACTATCGCTTGCTAAGTCGTGTTCACCTGACGTTCCCCGTTGTTTTACAAGGGCTCTGTGGGTAACTGGGAAGCGCCCTCATTGGGGGGGGGGGAGTGAGGTGGGGGTACCAGGGAGATGTGCTGAGGAGGGTTGCAGGGCTGCGCAGTGGTCCCCGCACAACACAGGCTCAAGGACACAGAAGTGTTTTATTCCCTTGCCCCTCACCTGACCTTGACATTTATTTTGGTCTTTTTTTCCTTGCTTCTGAAACATATTTCCTAATTTTTAGGGTCACTACTCTCTGTCTCCATCCCTGTGCTCTCAGAAACCTTTTCTAGGGGCTCTTTTAGTGCTAAAAGCCCCTGGCAAAGCTGTGCCCGGTGCCTTGTGTTTCCCACACTGCTCACGAGAGAGTATTTATATTCCTAAAAGCTTGATGGTCATACAAACAGGACATGGGAGGGCAGGATGAAGG
>NW_009732837.1:1190-32649 GCF_000703405.1 Apaloderma vittatum | reverse complement strand
GGGAAGGGACTTGCCCCAAATCTTAGGCAAAGCCCATGCAGGGCTTTCTGCATCCCCGTTGCGTGGGTGTCTGCACATCAAAAACCCAGGAGAGAATGTCCAAAGCCTTAACAAAATTAACTGGTTTCTAATGTGCACTATAGGAAGCAATATTTGCTTTCTCAACAGCAAAACAGGAGCTGCAAGGCACAAAACAGTGGAGGGGCCTCTTTTCCAAGGCTCTGTGGTGGAGTTGGGAATGTTCTTTTTCTTCCAGCTGTGCAAGGCACAGTGTTCAGGCTGCTATTTGAGGTAGAGACCTTGGCTGTTCTTGTATCTGCAGCCCCCAGGGTGAAGAGGAGCAAAGTGGAGATGGTGAAGCGAGCTTGCTGGGTGAGATCTTTCAAGAAGCCTTCAAGTTTTTTTGCTGTCAGAGATGTAGTAGATACAGCTGTGTAGGTATGGATGTGGGAGATACAGATGTGTTTCAGTAGTGACAGCTCCACATTTGAAGGGATGTTTGGGAGCTGAAAGGGTCTAAGTCCAACCCAACCTTCTCTCGGTAGATAGCCTCTCTACTGCTATTCTCTTAATTTAAGCTTTTACCATAAAATAGAGAAACGAGATCTGCAAGTCCAAAGTTGGCAAAACCCTTCGTGGCTCCTGGACCTCCAGCTCTCTGCCTGTGCTAAGCCGCTTCTCTTTCCTCCTGCAACTGGCCACATAAAGATAAGTAACGAAGATGGTTTTATTGCAAGCAGCTGGGGAAAATCACGTTGCTTCAGTTTCCATAAAATAGCCGAGCCTCAGCTTTTTTATCCTGCCCATTCGCACATCCACTATAAAAGGGACATCAGTTATAAACATTTCCTGTTTGTGCATACAGTCTTCCAGTGCTTATGATGTATAGACTGACAAAAGGCTTAATGCTTTGAATATATAAAACACAAGGCCTGTGCAATGGAGGGTGACAGTTGCCCTTTAATGTTCTGCTTTTTAAAGATCAGGGTAGAGTTCAGAAAGCATAGTCATGAGGTTTAATGATTTAATGGGGACGACTGGGGAGCAAAAATAGTTACTACACCCTGGGGAAAAGTGGTTCCTCATACATATTACTTTAGCCTAATGGCCTATGAATGCTTCCTCTGTGGCATAGGAGGGTGTCACGGTACATAGACTCTATAATACTGAATGGGTTGATTAAATGCATATTAAACAATGCTAAATTGGAAAAAAAAAAAAGAGGCGCCACCAACTGTATTTATTCTGTTCTTAGAAAATGTTGTTACTCATTCAATTTCATTTGTGATATTATTATAATTTTCCCCCCATTTCGCGCTCGTGGCAGAACGAGGGAGCCGAGTGTAAACACCGTTGATAGATGGGAGGTGGAGGAGTTCTCATCGGGCGCTGGGTGGGGGTGAGGAGGACCCGGCTGGGGCAGATGGGCTGAGCAGCCTCTGGGCGTTGGAGGTGGCTGCAGGTGGGATCTTCTGAAACCAGCAAAGTGCTTGTCTGGAAAATGCCTTTTTCTTCTCTACCGAGTCCCTGTCCTGTGCTCTGCACCTTCTCCTTGGTGGCCGCCCTTCGTGGCGCTCCGTCCAAGGGCTTTGTGCGTGTCCCTTGGCTGCACTGCGTCACTCGGCGCTGCTGCCTCCCCGGCAAACGCTGTTTTGTGTTACCAAACCCAAGTCACAGTTGACTGGAGGAATCAAAACTGTTCGTCCTCGCTGCGAGGCTGGCGCAGCTGATGCAGAGGGCAGCCCTCGTGGGCTCGGCTTTGTCTGAGCTACCTGACCTTCGCCTCCGCTCGCCGCGTCCCGGCGTCTCCGGTCCGTGATTGCGCAGAGTCTCCCCAGGAGTCGGGTTAGGGCAGCGGGTGCAAGGGCGACCAAGCTGCTAGTAGGCAATTTCCAAGTAAATGTGAACATATGCCATAAACCAGCACTTTCAAATGTATTTTTTAGGACAAACAAAAAAAATAAGATGTGAGCATATGCTATTGTGAATATCTCCCAGTTCTGAATATCTGCAAATTTGCAATTTTCTGTACAGGCTATTTTTCTAGTTGTGACCTGTTAAAATCGTGTGAATTATTTGAGATTATAAGAAGTCTGATTAAGTTTGATCCTTTTGGAAATCACCTGACAGTTCTGCCCAGGTGTTTTTATGCTGTGGTATTGTCTTATGTAGAATGTGTTAATCACCTCCTGTATTTCATCTCTGACAAGTATATTCCCTCCCAAATCTTGTTACCTTGATGAATGAAGTATCTTTTTCCTACGGTCCTTCCACCAACATGGATTTGGTGGGTTTTTTTCCTTTTACTGCTTCAATCAGTTGCTTTATTCTGCACTTGGTAGTTTCAAACACAATTTACAGTTCGCCATGCAGCAGGAGGAGCTGGAGCACAGAACGCTGTACAGCAACCCCAAATTAAAGGGAGAGGAGAAATTGCCTTTGTAATAAGAACTGCAGTAGGGTTGCAAGCAACAGCAATAATAATTTGTCTGGAGGAAAAACAGTGTTTTGTTTGGGTCTATAGGTTTTGTGGGGCTCTTAGAGGCATCATCTTTGGTGGGACTTGGAAGCATCTTCTCTTGCTTGGTCTCTGGTGAGAGCACTTTCCAAATATTTGCTCCCATCCGCTCTGTGAACGGCTCAATGTGTTCTGGGAGTGCATGAATAGGAAAGAAAAAGTCTTTAAGGTGATTTGATGGCTTTAAACTGGGAATGTCATAGGTCATGGCTCCAACAACACTCCGTAGATGTCCCTACCTGTTACAGGACTAGTCCTAAAAACTTGCTTCGTATCTCTGTTTACTGCCAGTGAAATTCCTTCCAACATAAGCAGTCATCCCAGCAGCCAAGAAACAGACCTTCTCTCCCCCTCACAACTTATTATTGATAGAAACATTTTATAAATAAACATCTCTAGGTAACATATTCCATAAAATATCTAATTATAGATTATTGGATTGAACATTTCTTGCTTCAATTAAGTGATAGTTTCTTTTCCCTCAGGAAGCCAGCTCAGTGCTCTTCCTGGGGAAATTATGTGTATTTATTCTATGCTCTATAGGCAATGTCTTTTTATGTTGTTAATAAATAAGCTACAGCACAGTGCTTTACCCTAAATAAAGCTA
This sequence comes from Apaloderma vittatum, assembly GCF_000703405.1. NCBI lineage: Eukaryota > Metazoa > Chordata > Aves > Trogoniformes > Trogonidae > Apaloderma > Apaloderma vittatum. The sequence continues at coordinate 29,524 of NW_009732837.1, read as the reverse complement.
ATGGAGGTCAGGCTTTGCGTGTTTAGTTTTGTTTTTCTGTCGGGTAGTCTACAGTTTTGGTCTGGTGAACTTTGTAAGGAAAGAAACGAAAGAAAAAGGCAACGAAGAAAAATGCATAATGACTTTGAGATCTTCATTCTTCCCCAGACCAGATGCATTTAGATATTTTGCTCTGTCCTGAAAGAGGGCTGCTGTAGATCAAACCCCCATCAGGTCAGAGGCGCTTGCTGGCAGAGCGCGGTCAGGCCAAGCAATGCTTTTATGGATTTGGTGCCTACGACCCACTGGCTCTGTCCTGGTGCAACCGTCATTCCCCTCCAGCTCTCACCTCGTCCTCTCTCCCGAGGGAACTTGGTGGACTGGAGTCTCAGCTGAGCTATCTGACTGGGTTCTCCTCAAGCCTTTCAGATGGGCCAGTCTGGAATCGACCCTCTGGCTGCCTTCGGCCAGTGACGTGTGGTGGAGGTGGCAGGACAGTCCACAGCAGGAGGAAAGTGCGAGCACGATCTTAGGTCTTGGAGAAGAACATGTCTCTGAGCTCTTTTGCATCCGCGTCCTCAGTGGAAGGGAGAAGGTCCTGCTCGGGGAACTGCAACCTTTCTCTTGCTCCCTCACCTGCCATTTTAAACAAATGCAAATGAAACCCCTCCATCGGGTTGGTTCATTCCCTTCCTTCATGTAACTGATGTTATTGGATTTTTATGCAGCACATTACACCCTGAGCCATGTCTTCTACTATTTTGCTTTCAAATTGTATCTCCTGCCATTTGTGTCACATTTAAAATGCTAACAGTATAGAATGTCATTTACAGAATCGGGGCGTTTGCTGCGGAAAATTAATTTGACTTATTCCTTCTGCCTGTTCCTATCTCCAGGCCAATATTATGCTACTCATTCTACAAGAGTAATACTTAATGAATAGGACTATTAATAATGTCAAGGTCCATGGGGGTCTTATGGGTAACGGATAGGCGTAGACTGTAAGGGGGCAGTCACCTGACTTCGGTTAATGTTCCATGAAAATATCAGGCAGTGCAATGTAATTATGGAGCAGAGGATAGTAAAAAAAAAAAAAAGAGGCAGGGAACTTGGAGTTTTTTAAATATTTTTTCAAATTAGTCGATGCTTTTTGGGTAATTTACCTGAACCTTTGTCAGAGCAGGTGTGAAAACTGTTTAAAATTCAAAAGGGAAAAAACGACAACTGGGTACTCAATTCATACAAAGGGTGTGCGGTCAGATGAGTTTGCTAGGCAGGAGCTCTCTGCGTTCAGCATTGCACGAAAGGGTGTGGGATGTATCTGCGAGTCGTTCTCATCTGCAGGAAATAGGAATGTGAGGAAAGGGGCTTTGGTTGGGTTTTGTAGGGTTTGGATTATTTTGCTTTTCCAGCTTGCACATCTCTCTAGCACTTAAAAAGGTGAAAAGCTATTGGGGAAAACACATGATTAACATTTATATAGGGAACAAATTATAAAGAAACAAAATCTTCGTGCTGCTATTTTTTGGGCTACTTGCTGTGACAATGCTGGCCCCGAAGAAACGGCTGGAGGCTCGAGGCTGCCGTGGGCAGGGGGCACGGCAGGGCAGCGCTCGTTTTTCTCCCCACGCTCAAAGCTGCCAGCGATGCTAATGCGAATGTCACGAGGGGGAAGGAAGAAGCTGCTTTTAGGGCCTAATCCTGCACTTCCTAAAGCCATTTTTTAATTTCTTCTGAAGTGAGTTCAACGGGGGTGATATTTGAACTTCTGATTATTTTTTTCCTGAGGTCCTCGTTTGTAAATCTTTGCGTCTAGAGTTATGTCCAGGATTATTGGTGCGTGTGCAGGAGGAAAGGGATAAGGAAATTGGCTACTGAGAATGCTGCTTCTCAGAACAGATTTTCCAGCTTTTGCCGTCGTTTTTGGTAGTTATGTGAGAAAATGTGATATAGCAGCTAAATCTGAAAAGGGACCTTTGGAGACCTGTTTAGTTGTATGTACTTTTGGTTCCCATTCTCTGTGTGAAAACTGGATGCTACCTAGCTCTCTCTTCCATCTTTCTTCATTTGTCTTTGTCTTGCTCTTGGGACCATTGAGAGTGAGGGAGCAGGTTGTAAAATGAGGCCCCTGATTTCCAAAGAGCAGGTGAAACAGGCTGTGAAAAGGGTTGGCGTTACGCAGCAAAATAATTTTGAGTCTTCTGTCATCCTTTCCTGAGGAGTTAACCGTTTCCACGCATAGACTGTGTGCCGGAATTGCATTAGAAAAAGAGCGCTTGCGAGCCAGGTGCGGTCACATTGTATTTTGAGATGACATTGGCACAGACTTTTGGGGTCCTGCCTTCCCATCCCTGGTGCCCCAGGAGCTGCTGGTGGCTTGGACACAGCCCAAGAAACCTCTTGCTTGGCTAGAGGTTGAGTGTCTGCCCAAAATGTCAAAGTTGGAGGAGGGCAGGATGGTGATATGGAAAGCTCTGGCACAGAACAGCCTTCCTCAGCCTCTGACCGTGCAAAATCTCAGGGGTTATTCAAAAGCAAAATGTTCTTCTCTCCCATTTGCAGTTGATGGGGTTCGTGCGTGTGGGACTGAGGTGGGTCAGCACCTGTGTGGAAGGGAGGACCCCTTCTCCGATAACTGAGCGTTGGCCAAGCTTGGCATAGCACACCGAGCTCCCCCTTGGTTCCTCCTAGCCCTCTTCATCCCCTTACGACTGTTATTTTTTCCCCTCGAAGAAGCTTTATTCATTTCTGAAGCGCGCATTAATATCGGCGGCATTAGGCAGCCCCAGCGTGTCTCGTCGCTGCGTGGCTCACTAATTCTCACTATTAGGCCACCTGCTGACAACTCCCGAATGGAGCCGGATCCCTCTTGTCAGAGTTCGCCATGAATAAACATGAAAGAGACAAATGAGGCAGGGCCGGTCGCTGGCAGCCGTGTGTCAGTCCTCGCCCGGTGCCTGCACGCAGGCTGAGCTGTGGTCAGTAGGTCACTCCTGGTGGCTTCTCTTCACTAGTATTTCTGAGGTTTGGGGGTTTTTTTTGTTCAAATGCAGAGATCGGGCTCTTCTTCCCAGCACTTGGGAGCCCAAAGTGGCGTAGCCAGCCTTGGGTTGGCAAACTGAGCGTGTCTCCTGCGGTTTTTGCAAGTCCTGCAAGCACTGCGTTTCTTGAGTTAAACTTGTGCAAACTTTAGCAGTTGAAGCAGACTCAGTCAAGCCACTCTCAATTCCAACTCGCTTTAATTCCTGAGCGTGTGAGGGTCAGGGAGGTGGGTTCACTGACGATCGTAGGTTTGTGAGGAAGCCAGCGATCACCAGCAAGCGATGCTGGGTGGGAGTTAGATGTACCCCGCCAACCTGCTCTGCTGCCCCTTGGAAGATGTTTTCGTGGTCACAGAAGGAAAATATCTCCTTAGATTTCAAGACAGTGAAAGAAGCAACAGGTATTTTTGCAGAGACCTGCAGCAGTGCTGTTGGTGACCCTGATACTGGAAATAGCTGTCTCTGACTATGTCTGAGTGGAGAATGGGTACCCAGAGCTATCCCTTCGTCTTACCTGTTCTGCTTTAATATAGACGTAACAGCTGATTTCAGTAGCGTTTTCTCTCTTGGCTCTGGGATGTCTGATGGGTGTAATGAGGCTACTGTGCGTGGTTTTAAGGGACACCCCTACTATTGTATATATCCCACTTCCAACCACGTGTACAGTCAAGGCACGGTATGAAGCACTGGCGGTGACGTGCTCCAAGCAAACTGGTGCGTGCAGCTGAGAGCTCTAAATCCCCGGATCACGAAAGCTCAGGGGCCATATCCACCAACCAACACAGCTTCTTCCATTTCGACCCCCATCTTCTCCTGCCGCTCCTCGATTTCTCCTCTTGCCTCAGATTTACAGCTACCTTGTCCAAATATATTACGGGAAATAAAGGATAAAATGCTTTAAAAACACACCTTCCCAAGCAGGAGAACAGGCTTTGGTGAAAATAAACGAGCTGGTTTGTTATATTGCTCAGCCTCTGCCACGTGAAGGTGAGGCCTCCTTTTTTATTATTATTATTTTTTATTACTACCCATTTGCCTTCATTATAATTTATTTGTTAATCCATGCTCCAGCTCATGAATTTTGCATTTGGGTAGGTGGGGAGAAAGGGGAGGGGGATTCAAAGCACCAAAAGAGATGCTGGCCCACTTAAAGGTGAAGGACGCAGTTGGAGGGCAGGGCTGCCTTGCTGGCCTTCCATCATCCTTTTACAAGGCAAATAGACAGTCAGCAAAAAAAAAGAAAAAAGAAGGGGGGAGGCTAAAGACTTCCCAATTAATAATTATTCTGATGGGATTCAGAACCTCACAGGTCAGAGAGGACAAATTCAAACCCCTTTCTCTGAGCTCTTGTCCTCAGGTGAGCCGATGGCTTTGCTGTGCTTCCATGTCTCTCAAGCCAACTTTCCTTCCTTCCTTTTCTCTCTTTTTTTTTTTTTATGAGGCATCCTGAGTGTAAAAAATATGGCCTGCCTTTATGGTGCTCCAGCACGAATGAAGCTATAAAATTATGAACAGTTTTTATGATGGCTATTCAGGGGATGCTTTTATATTGATGGTGCGCATGCTGTATCTATCTTTTTTTTTTTTCCCCTTTCTTTTTTGCATCCCTTCTTTCCCTGAAAAAGATGGCAGTATATGTGCGTGGGGAGGGGGAAAGGATCTGGTGGGGGGGCCCTGTGTAACTATTTTTCATGCATTTAATATATTAATTATCCAGTAAATGCTCCCTAGGCTGTACTTGGGGTGCCGAAGAATGACAGCTTTTCAGCGAAGCTCCAAAGGCAGCCCATCAGCCCACAGTGTATTATGTCGGAGAGGTCAGGGTGGGGTTAATGTAACTTTTTATTTGCTGATTTTTCATAGACGGGAGCAAAGCTGGTAAGGGGAAAAAGAGAGAGAGAGAGAGAGGCTGAAAAGAAGGTGCAAAAAGAGCAGAGATAATGGCAAGTCTGGTACGTCCCCCTCCTGCCTCCCAGCCCGCTCCGTGGCAGAGAGGTTGATCATGCAAACGAGGGAGATGCTCCTGGGATGCTTCTTCTCCAGGGGCTTCTCTGCAGGAAAGGGGGACACAAGTCTGCGAGAGGAAAGTTTGTCGAGGAGACAGCAATGAGAAATCCCCCACGCGGTAGCTAAACTCAGAATAGCTCACCCGTCCTCACTGATGCTAGTTATATCTAGGCAAAACCAAAAAAGCAGGAGGAAAGCTTGGCTGCTCCGGGCTCGGTGAAGCAAAAGGCACTTGTGAAATCCGTGCTGGAGGTACGGGGTGAAGCGACTGTGTGGGATCCTGCCTCTGCTTCACTCAATTTTTTTGCCTCTGGCAAGAAGGCTGCTCTTTGGGTAGTCCTGAAGCGCTAGGAGGACAACTGCTCCTTCGTGCCCCCTTCTCTTCCCCCCCTTTCATAGAGCAGCCCTCCTCTAACGGCTGACTGTGGCCAGTATTGATCTAAGAGGTAATAGGGGTTTAATTTTCCTTTAAAAGACCCGTAAATCATCTCAGGAAAGATATTTAAAAAATCAAGGTGGAAAAGCTAAAGAAATCTGAAAAAAAACCCCATAATTAAATCTTCCAGTTAGAAATTCTGTAGCAGAGTGTGGCTTTAGCATCTACCCTGTCAGGCGGAGGTGGTTGAGTATACGATATAGCTTTCCTTTATTTCAGCTAATAAAAATAACCTCAGTGCTGTATGTATTTGGTTTTAAAGTGTCTTCTGTGCATGTGATGTACATCTGAATGGAGGAAGCGTAGAGGAAGGGAGCGTTCACATGTGTGCATTTTACCCAGCAGTTCCGTGACGCTCCTATTACATTTGAATTGAGTGAAAACACGTCCCACTGAGTGTAATTGCTACGGCTTTGCGTTTTTGCTTTCCCTTATTTTAATGCTCCAAACAATCCTAAACAAGGAGGGTTTGGTTGTGCTGTATTCTTTGAGAAACCGAGCTTGTCCTGCCTCACCCTTCGCTCCTCACGGACGCGGGACGTGGGGGTCCCGCGGGGCAGCTAGGGTCAGCGCACCCCCAGGGGAGGTTTTGGGGGGAAGCCAGCTCTTGGGAGGTCCTGTCACTCGTTCCACTGACATGAGGGTGACGACAGAAGCCAGGAAAGTTATTCCTGTTGCTCTTTAGTAGCGCTCAGCAGAGCTGCAGCTCAGGAAACAGCTCTGCCGTGAGCTCAGCTTCAGCTGCTTGACTGGCAGAGAGAGAGCTCCTCAAGTCCTTCAGGTTCAGCCTCATTTTTGTCGGACAGGAGCGTGAAAGATTAGTGCGTGCTTTTGTGAGGTTTTTTTGTTGTTTTGGTGTTTTGTTGGTTTTGGGGTTTTTTTTTGTTTTTTTTTTAAAGATGGCATCTTGTTCTGAGGAAGTGGAAGACACAGAAAAAAGCAAACTGGCAGATTTCACAGAAGTTGTGGGTCAAGGTGACTGAAGTGGTGGACTCCAGTTTAGATCCCAGAGGCACGTTAATTATCTTCTGGTCATCACCACACAAGATATTTCCCCCGTTCCTGTGAGAGATCGTGTGTTTCTTGCTGCTCTTGTGGTTTTCTCTTTCCCAGCGTGGAAGCAGAAGAACATTTTCCATCAAATTAGCAACATAAGTGTGTTCTGGTTTAGCGAAGGTCTCTGCTTGTTTTGGTTTGTTTGACTGTTTTCTTTTTTTCTTTTTTAAAAGAGCTCGATGTGGTGTTTGTTACCCAGGATGAAAGTGAGCTTATTCTGCAGTCGGACCCATTTGGCAAACGTGGGGGACACCTTTGTCTGGCCTGGTGAGAAGTACCCCCAGATACTCAGGGAGAGGACAGGGATGGGGATGGAGGTACCCAGACCCTCTCCTGCTTCTGGCAAATAAAAAATGCCTCTGGGCAGCATAATGCAAGTCAGAGCAACTGAGGTGCTTGGAGGTGCTGCAGGTTTTCCTGCCTTGGTGCTGAGGAAGTGCTGCATGAGAGTGGATTTGTAGTAACAGCTTGGTCTGAGTGCAGGGAAGCTTTTGCCACCTACAAGCCAGAATTTGGCCTTAGGCACGCGTCCAAGAGCGGAGAGCACGGGGAACGGACACGAGGCTTCAATCTGGGAGTTGGATCCCGCTGTGGCTGATCTCCTTGCTGTGCGGGCCACTTAAAGGAAAACACTTTGAGGGTTTCTTAATTTCAAATGGACTCTTTGTTTCCATAAATCACATCTGAGTTTGCTCTTCCCTGACCTACAAAGAGCATCCCCAGTAGATGTGCTTACGCTGCCCAGTGGTGAGGGCGATGGGCGGAGGATGATCGCCCGATCTGGAGAAGGGTCACTTGCAGCTCACAGTGACACGGGCACAAAGCCCAGCAGAAGTGCAGAGCTTAGGATGAAATGCTGCAAACCTCTTCCAGGGGCTGCACCGAGGACTGAGGTCTGGTTTGGATCCCAGGCAGCAATGGTTAATATTTCAGAGCTGGGTGCTAGGCTTTGTTGCAGTCACTTTTCCCAAATTCCGATTAGCAATGTGTAGGTTCCGTACAGCTTGTACCTGCAGCCTGGTGTCATAGCTTAACTCTAATAAATGCTTGCTTGAGTTATTAGAGCTGAGACAGCAGGGCCAAATTCTAACAGGTGTAAAAAGTGATTTTAGTAGAGAGAGACTTTTTTAAAATCTAGGTGTCAGAGCTGCATCAGGCTCCAACCTGCTGTGGGGGGACCAAGAGAGATGAGATGTTTGTCAGTCACGTTCACAGCATCAGCTTTTCCCTGTGTCATCAAGACCGGAATTTATTTGGGACCCTTTCCTGGAGGCCTGCAGCCTTCAAAACAAACTTTTTGTTCAGGAGTAGATTATAATAACGGCCTTCTCCAGTGGGCTGCTGAAGTAAAAATAGGCCAGAATGCAAAGTCACGTATCTTAAGTTTTTCCCAAGATATGGAAGAGTTTGAATTCTAAGGTAAAAGGTCTCATAAAGAGGTTTTCCTGTGCAGTGTAATCTACATGCGTTGGAGAACGGAGAGTAGAGGGGACGTGAAATGAAGGGTGTGAAAAAATTGGTGGCAGGAGCCCATGACCCAAAGTGCTCTGAGGTCACAGGAAAATCTCTTTCGTGCTGAGTCCTAATATCAGCGCGGTCAGTACGTACCAGAGGGCCGTGAGGAGCTGTCGGCCCTTCTTGTTTGGTATCTTATCTGCACGTATAGCTTAGACGTGTTGCACGACTTCCTCAGGGCTCCCAGCTCTGTCCCAAGGTGGGGTTTTTTGAATTTTCTGACTGGGAAGGGCTGCTGCTCTTAATAACCACAGCTCAGCAAACTCCCCAGCTCGCATTTTGCAGGAGAAATTACATTTTGTATTGTATATTTTTTTTAATGTTAATATTTTACATTTCAGAAATGTAAAATAAATAGGATAACTGTTGGCAGGTAATACAGGGTGCACATAGAAACTTCAACAGAAATGCACTCAGGAAAAAAAAAATGCGGTAACTGCTTGAACTTCTCTTGCCTGGCAGAAATTGTTTCTGTCAATATTTTTAATTTCAGCTTGAGGAAGTATAGGCTGAATGGGATGGAGAACTGAGATCTAAGCAGATGTTATTAGCGAACTGATAAGCCTGTTCTGCAGCTAAATAGCTGAGCACAGAAATCCAGCAATGTGGAGACCCAACACTTTCGGCCTTCTGCATGCACGGAGCATTTTAGCGTTGTCTTTGCTGACCGGTTTATTTAACAACTAAGAAACGTGTTTAGATCATTGTGCTTTATTGCAAAATAATGTAATCTGGGAAGCAAAGGTAAAATGAATAAGAAGATGCATCTTCAAATTCCCAGTAGTCCTTCCCTTAATTTTCTAACTTAAGGTGATTGTCAGTTCAGAGACCTCTAAAAACTTACTGGGGGAGGACCTTAAACGTTTTACTAAGTCCAGTATAAACAGAGCAGCTTAAAAATTTATTTCACAAAATGATGCCTTCACTATTTATGGGCTAATGTCAGTGCTAAAACCCTGAAATGGACTGGAAGCATGACTGTAGCCGAATGACCTTTCCTTATTCTACTTCACTAACTGCATCCACAGGGAAGAGCAACTGAAACACAGAAGCTTAGTTTTGTTCCCTAAAACTTTGGAAATTTCATGCAAGCACAGAAATGAGATGAGACAAGGGGTGGCACTGAGCTTGGTCGCTTCCTTCCAGGGATTCCACGTGGCATGAAATCTGCTTGTTCTGTGCCTGGCTGTGCCAAAACCATCTTGAGCTGGGATCCAAATTCGCTTTGATTCTTCAAAGATTTATGCCACTGCCATAGCCTTAGCAACGCTAGGATCTGAGGGAGAGTTTATATTCTCAGTACAGAGAAGGGAAACTGAGGCAGGCTGGCAGCAGCTTGTAGAGCAACTCAACAGGATGCCCCAGATGTTGTGGCATCTGTTCAGATTCTTGTGTTGAGAGAGGGCTGTACGTTAACCAGCTCTAACACCAGGATGAGGTGTTGCATGGGTGTTAGTAGTGAAACTCCTGGTTTTAAGGTCAGGATATAAAGTGCTTTTCCATGAAGGAGCAGTGGTGATGTGCTGCCTGGTCGGTTGGGTGTAGGCTCTAGCGATGGCTTCCACGTGGCTTGTCTCAGGTGTCTGTGCTACCTTTTGCCACCTCCACTAATCAGTAAACCAGGTACAAGGCATTGTAATTGCTTTGAAACTTAATGATAAAGATAATAAAGCGTGATCATTCTGAGAGCTGCAATGACTCACAGCTCGGCGTCTCTGTAGATCACACAATGGCAAAAAATAGATCAGCTGAAATAGCAGGTGGGCACAGAGCAGATCCTTTCTAATTTCTGTTGGCATCTATGACTTTGTAGGATGGATTCAGAGGGAGCCAGATGAAAAAGCCCCTGGAAAGGGGGAGCTGGTGAGGAGCTGGTCAGTGGGTGCAGCTCTCGGGTGTATGTGGGCCAGTACTCTGACCTCATAAAATGGGCTGGAAAGGCAGGCATGATGAACTTGCCATAGATTGATGTGGAATTAGTATGTGTTTCAACACATAAATACAAGTTGCCCTCATCCGACCAGCAGGGTTCAACATAATTTCAGAAGGGCCCTTGCCATGGCAGCACAAAAATGACAAAGGAGGGGAAGGAAAGCTGAACGTGGCAGTGTATCAACTGCACCCAGAAGCTAGTAACCCCACGTTCTTTGAGGCAACTTGTCAGGCTCTTTGGTTAATAACTTACTACCTGAACAGCAAATAAGCTAGAGGAACGGGTGCAAGCCTACTCACCCCACGCTGTTAAATGCTTGCTGCTCCATGAGCAGCGTGTTCTTACATCCTCGCCACGGCTGCTGTAGTGGGACTGATCCTTGGGTGCCTTGAGGCATTGACCCTACCTGCTTTGTCTGTGACGAACTGTGGGTTTTACCCGGGAGGAGGAGAGCAGGCAGGCTGCACCGAGCCCCTGGGAAGGATCTGGGAAGAAAGGCGACGCTCGCTGCAGGGCAGGAGCTCCACGTGTGCGATGGGGAGGAAGGCTTCACTCTGGCATCCAAGCAGCAACCCTCCCCTTCAGTGTGTGTGAGTGGGGGGCTCTGCTGAGGGCTGGGAGCTAGAGAGGAACGTGCCTTAGAGAGGAGAGTTGGATCTCCTCCTGGTGTGGCTCGCAGGCTAGCACTCCTTTTCCTTCCCAAATAATCTTCAGCATTAGTAGAATCTTTCTTTGGCATCACCAGACGACAGGTTGCCTCTCTGCAGAAGCACTCTGTGGTGTGGTATGGTCAGGTGATGGTCCAAAAGCTGCCTTAGCTCTGGCTGGGGCTGCTACTGCAGCAGTACGCCGGGAAAGATCCGCTAAGACGAAGAGGAGAGGGTCATGCAGGAGGGGGAGTGGTGCTGGTGGTCATAGGAATTTGTGCGTCGCAGGAGATTGTCTCCATTTTTGTCTTTTCCCTTTGGATTGTGATTTTCAGAGCTTTGGAATCTTGCAATAACTCATGTTTTAGGGCGAGTGCCAACCATCCAGACGAACTGCGGATGAGGGATCTATTTTTGCTTTAGCATATTTTTAACCTTTGAGGTTTTTTCTTTTTCTGTTGTTCCAAATGTATTCATGCCAGATTTAAAAACAAACAAAACCCGCAAGGTGCCTAGTGAGACTTTTTCAGTTGTTAATACCTGAAAGCAGCCTGCTATGATACAGGGACCCTCTTGTTCTCTTGAAATAAGTTACCTGGGGAGTCGGTCAGCGCAAGCTGAGCTATTGAGCAAGGTAGGGACGTGGCTGTGACCCCCCCACCACGCGTGCTGCCCTCCCTGAAGGACCCCAGCATCCTGCCCGAGACAAATTGCTCTCTGTCCTTCCTGGGGAGGGAGGTGAAATACATGCCCCTCCCCAAAGGTATCTGTATATATACCTAGAAGAGTGTAATTTGAAATTCTAGCTGAACAGAGTTATATAGAGTTTTTTCAAAAATATAGAGTTTTTTCAAAATTTGTGTTTTCTTGCAGAGCAGGCTTAACTGTGTGGTCACCGTTAGGCTCTTTCGCAGCACCCTAAGGTGCTAAATGTCAGTGTGTGGATGTCTGTATAAGCTACTGTGTTTTGACTGCTCGAGAAAAATATATTTCTAGCACAATAGACATGTATGGATCTGATTTGACACGTGTGCAGCTTTCTAGGCCTTGGCTCTTCCATATGTTTGATTTCCAGCACGAGCAGTGCCGCTCGACTCTGTAGGTGTATTTGGTAAAACGAACGTTAGAGATGGAGGCTGAGCGCGGTTTCATCTTTTTCTTTATTAGCATTCTCTATGTTATCGCTTGGTTACGTAATCGCAGGTTTTGCAGGGATTCGTGCGTGCTTCTTGTTAAAATCGCAGCAGACAGCAGCGTCGCCTCCACCAGTGCCCTGAATTGGCAACTTGTGAGATACGCTGGGGGCAGGTAGGTGAGGGGAGGAGAGGAGTGGTCAGTAAAATCCAGACTATTACTGAAAATAATCAGGAGCGGTTGGCAACCCTGCTCCTGCATATTCGCCAAGTGCTTGGTGATTCAGCCCTTCTCCATTTTCAGGCCAATGCGGCCGTCACTCTGAATTATTTTCAGTGAGCACTTCTATATCTCATGTCAGTTCCCAGTTCGAACCCATCACCGAGTGTCGAGGCTGCGACGTGCCGTACATGCCGATGAGCGTCCCCCCCTTCCCCTGCTTTGCTATTAACCTTTCCTTTTACCGGAGTTACCCCTTTGTCCTGCTGCAGTTTGCAGTGGCTGATAGAAGCAGCTGCCTGTGGCCAAACGAACGTCGCATTTACATTTTCTTTCTTGAACCAAAGAGTGAGACACAGGATTGCAGTAAATGATCTCCCCTTTCTCTCTCTCTTTTTTTTTTTTTTAATTTTTTTACCTCCCCCCCAATCGTCTTTAATGCTTTGCCTGGAAATCTATTTCCTATCTAATTTTACTAGATGGATCAACAGGGCTGAGAATTGTAACCCTTTGTCATCTATGGAAATCTTTTTATCCCATAAAAATGATTAGATTTGATGCAATTAGGATTATGAGGAGGTGGGGGGAGCCTGAGACAGTGTGCCTAGTCTACTGCTGTCTGCTGACACATTAACAGCCTGTTTATTAACTGCTTTACATTTGCGCTATGAGCGACACATTCTTATGCCTGATAAGCCCAGAGAAAATGAGCACGTGTGCCCATACGAAATGGGAGTTTTTGGCTGTCCCCCCTCCCACCTTTCTGCATATGAATCTAGGAGGAGGGCTTTAACTTGAAATAAAACCCCAGCTGCTGGAAAAAACCCAACCCAGCCTGTTTCCATTTGCCACTTCTCAAAGCAGGGGTTTGTGCTTGGAGCTCAAACTCAGCAATCACGGATCTGCTCCTCTTCCCCATTGCCCCACCGTGTTGTCCCTTGGGGTGGGTTTGAGGGGGTTTGCGCTAGGGGCAAACCGTGTGTGTTGGCTTCATCCTCACCAGACCTGGGGTTGGATTTCTTGTCCTCTTCTCCCACTGCCACCCTGCGATTCAGCTCGGATGTGTTCTTGGGCGAGCGCTCTACTGCAGCTCCTGCCGGCCGCCTTGCCCCAGCCGTGCTCTCGGGGAGGTACCCCAGTACCTCCTCCATTAGGCTGTTACAGTCCTTTACATGCATCTTCCTCAAAAGTTGCTCCTCTGTCTTCACCCAAGAACACAGGAGGAAAATTGCTCCTGAGCTTCCCTTTGCTTCTGTTTTCCTTTTTGATGGGAATAATAACGCCCGGCTGAAAGAGAACAGGATCTCAGTGCAAGCTGAGACAGGGCTGGAAGAAAACTTCTATGTAAAATAGATTTGCTGCAGGTCCTATAAATTAATAAATAAGCTAAATAAATCTTATTTTGTACAAACTTTACATGTAGGGTTCCCACTTGAGCAGCATCTCCATGCGAGAGGCATTAAGGTGTGTGCTAACGCAAAAGCTCTTCCCCAACACAAGTCAAAGGACAAAATCCAGCCTTTGTTTCTCGTGATTGCCAGCATGGTGAGACTATTTAATTTCCAAATGTCTCTATGTCACTTAATAGCAGTGCAATTATTTTTCCTGGTTTGGGTGGCAAATCGCAAATCCTGTCGTCATGGCAAGAGCTCGCCAACCCCCTCCGCTTCGACTGGGTCACCCACCTTTAATCACGGCCCGTTTCATGACTTGGGTTTCGAGTTGCTAAAAATAACTTCAGAAATACGTTCAACCGCGGCAGCTGCACACACCCTTTCTCTGTCACTCGGCTGTGCTCGCCGTGAAAATCGGAGCGCGGCCGTTAGCAGAGCCCTGCGGCGCGGACGCCGGCCAGGGGACAGCTGCTGGCACGGGAGCCAAGAGCGGCCGCGGTGCCAGGCTCAGGGGTTAGGGCATCGCTCCTGCGGCGTATCAGGGAAACAGCCCAGTCCTCACAAGGATTTATTTTGAAATCATTCTGATTTAGCAACTTTATCAGGCCTTTGGAGAGAATTGCCTGCTCAAAGCGCGCTCTATCCCATGACGCAAACCATCCAGGTCTTCGGCTAATGAGGTTTCACATTGTTTTAGCGGCAAAAGAAGACACCGGTGACTTATTCTAGCAGAGGAGGATGAATTTTGGCTATTACCTTTATCTCAACGAGGAGAAAAAAGGCAAGCTGGCTCAGAGTGGTGTTAGCAGCTCTCTGGGCAGTGCTCTTCAGTAGGTCTGGGGCTGCAGGCAATCAAAATGTGATGGTCCCTACGATTTTACGTTCAGTTGGGTCTGTGCTGGATTGGATAAGCCTGTGTCAGGATCAATTCTCCCTTCTCTTCTCCTCTCTCTTTCTTTAATCCTGAAGAGATACTTCTGTTGGGTAGGTGGTCAATCTCTCGCTTTCTCTCGAACTGAGTAGGCGTGGGGGAGCCCACCGCCCGATTTGAGCCCCTGGGAATCAAGGCAGCGACCTTGCTGTCTGGCACCAGTTTGAGTCCCAGCAAAGCCGTGGGATGGGGGATGAGCACGTAGAGGAGCTGATGTTTATTAGCCTCCCTTCTTGCTAGAGGGACAAATAGCCCCTCATTATTAGAAGCAAAGCAGTGATCTCCTGCCCAGACCCCTGATCCAAAGCACTGACCAAGACCTTGGTAACTTCAGCACATGAGGCACGTGTTGTCATGTACAGCTCGCCAGCACTTCCACAGCTTCTCCTTGTGCTTGGGATAGATAAGCCCAAATCCTCCATTTGAAATGCCGGCAGCGAGACCCTGGAAGAGTTTATGCGACGTCTTCCCTCCAGCGAAGGTGAAGGCCCAGCCCGAAGACATCTCAGCTTCTAAATGCGCCAACGTTGTGCGTCCCCCCTTGACTTCCAATTGAAAAAGATTACAAATAATGTTAAATAATATAGTTTATAACCTCGAGGCTGTTTTCAAAGGTGTATAGACCAGTTGTCAACAGGCAGAGAGGTAGGGAAGGGAAGGGAAATTATAGGCTGCACAAAAGAGGAAAGTAAAAGTGAAAGCTCCATAAAAGAAAGTGGAACTATTATGGAGCAAAATGCCAACTCATTACAAAACAGCCAAATAAGAGAGAAATACAGCTTTACCCGTAATAGCAGTTTACAAGGGAACATTGTATTGCAACATAACGGTGGTGCTATAATTTGCTCTAACAACTCCAATTATGCCTTTTATTGATTTGGCAACACATTTAATAGGAGTAGCCACACCTCTTGTGTTACAAATCATTAAAGGTGTTGAACAGTGTAATTTTAAAATTGTCCTTCTCCTACAGATGTCAGTGTGACAGCATAATTTCCCCTGATTTCTGCTATGTAAACAGTGCGTTACAGTAATTTCCCCCTTACAAAGCAGAAATGTTGTCAGCCTGGGTTTTTTTGTGCAGAAACATCCATTTAATATTTTTCCCCCAGTCTATTCTCCTAATTGCTGGGTTTTTTCCCTTTTTCCTCTTTTTTTTTTTCCTTTTTTCTTATCTTTGGAAAATAAGCATGCTGTTTTGCCATCTTCTACAGCAACCTTAATTGCTACTTAAATCTTCAATATGCACTTAACATTGGGGAGGTAAACCCCTTTTGGTTCAATTCTGTTCCACTTCACTCAAGTAGCATTTCAGAGCTGGTTAAAAGCCACGTTATCTCCTGGTAGCAATTTCGACAGGTGATCGTAATTCCAGTACCGGTTGCAAAACTCTGAAAGCATCTCAGAAAAAAAACCCAAAACAAAACAGAACTTTTTAAATTTATTTTTTATTGTTCTTCCCACCACAGAGAGTCTACATTTTGCAGAGGAATTGAGGAGAAATTATGCTCGTGCTCAAAATACGCAGGTATTTAGATAAGTGCAAGGCTTTGAGCAGCCTCTCTAGCCAGGTCTGAGTTCCCTAGAGCCCGGAACAAAAGCTCAGTTTTAGGAAAAGCAGGACAAGATGTACTTGATGCCCTTCGGTCCCCAGGCTTGCAGGGTACTGGGCAGACAAAGAGATGTTTCCCCTCTCTCTCTCCCCGAGCACACGCAGGCGGCGACGTGTGTAAATGAACCTGACAAGCTCTTTGAAAAACAAATAAGAGGCCACCAACCAAGCTTTTGGCACTCCAACGTGCCACATGTTTACACCAAAAGTGCCACTTTGCCCTGTTTGCCCGCTCCCAGCAGCCGGGCTGGCTGCATTCGTCTGGCTCCGGCAGCAAACTGTCTCGTTAACAGCTGCGTGGAGAGAAGGAAGGGTGGGGGAAAGGGGAAAAGAAGGGGAAAAAAATAAAAAAGAACACCAAACCCCAAGGAGGGTGATGTTTTTCACGCCGGAGTGAGTAGAGCAGCTCTCTGTCCCGCTGCCGGCGCTGACCCCCGGCCCGCCCCATCTGGCAGCCCCAGAACAAAGCGCAGCGAGGCCGGCCAACTCCCGCAGCCAGGCGGCCGGGTTCTTCCCAGAGGTGCTCTGCCGCATTTTTCACACGTTCCTGTGTCCTGAGGTGCCAGACGGAGCTTCCTCATGTCGGTTCGGGTTAAGGCAGGGGTGCATACGAACACCCCGGCCAAGGCCGGGGCGATGGCAGCCCCATCCGTTGCACACCATCACCAAAAGATTGATGCGCATCCATGGGGCTTGCTCTGCTGCCCACCGTAGCAGGACACCGTGGTGCGAGTTGAATCATAGAATGGTTTGGGTTGGAAGGGACCTTAAAGATCATCTAGTCCAACCTACCTGCCATGGGTAGGGGCAACCCCACTAGACCAGGGTGCTCAAAGCCCCACCCAACCTGGCCTGGAGTGCTTCCAGATAGGGAACATCCCCAACTTCTCCAGGCAAGCTTCTTAATCCTATTCCTCTTTTTTTTTTTCCTTTAACATTTAAGTATCTTCAGTGTATTGAACCATTTTGCAAGATGCTGCGTTCTTGTTACGCGTAAATACAAATCTGTGTATTTTATCTAAGAGTTGTGCCACACACCTCGGTAACATGTCACGACTGTGAAAATCTGGACTTTTTCACCTGTTTGTTTCTCGGTTCACAGAACCTGTTGCAGCTCTTTCTACAGATTGAAAACCTGATAAGAAATAAGTAGCAAAAATGTCATGAGGTCAGCTGACAATCAAGATTCTACCCTGAACCGTCACAGTAATTTACAGAAAACTAAATATTCCATTTTCAGAAGTTTCTTTTTCAATCCTAACGTGATCTTGATGACATAACCAATGAACAATCTTCAAATGGTGTGAATCCTGATTTATTCCAACATTATTCGTCATTCTCTTAAATCTGTACAAGATGAAGTCAGCATCATATAGTGTGTAAAGCTCTGACATGGATATCCCAGCTAGCTTTAGATGTGTATAATCATTAATATCTGAAGCAGTTATACTTAGTCTGGGTGCAAAAAGGTCAGGGTTTGAAGCTTTGGCCATCCCGTGCGTGGCTTTGTGCTGAGGCACAGAAACGCTTCAGCATCTGTCAGGTTTTCCAGCGGAGAGGGGCTGGGTTGCACCAGTCGCTGCTGAGCAATCTACAGGTGCGTGAAGAAAAACAGCGCCTGGCGCTGGCCGAACAAGCTGCTGGGTAATTACCACCCAGCCCTGGTGATCTTGAATTAAACCGGAAGGTGTAGCTTTAGCTCCAATGGAATCTGGGCAAATAATTAACTAAGAGTGACTTTATCAGATTAATTTGAGCTTGTTTGTGGAAATTTGGTGAGCGGAGCCATTCTTGGCTCTCTCGGATGCGTAAATGCGTTTCTAAGTACCTCCTGGGCGTGGGCTGGTGCGGGCAGCAGAGCGTTGCACATGGGTTGCGCTGACCCTTCCAAGGAACGGAGCAGGGTCACATTTCTGGTGCCAGCGCTGCGTTTCCGTGAATTAAAAAATTTGCTTTTTTTCAGAAGTTTTCCATAGATCCTTGTACAAAATACCCTGATTACGCAAATGTCCGTTAGGGCAAGGATGACTGGCAAGTGCCAAACCTCTGGCTGCTGAGCAGAGCGCAGGCAGTAACAAGCTGGAGCAGGGAGGAGCGTATTTTGAAGAACTATAGACGAGCTTTGTAACGGTCTCGCGGATCCACTGCTGGATAAGGGGACCGACGCGTTGAGCGGATAGATAATTTGCCTGGGAAGACGGTGGCAAAATTAAAACGCAATTCTCCGAAGGCGTTAAAACTATTGCTTCTTCCAAGAAGTCTGGCTGCGCTAAAGAAGCAAAATACAATGGGTTTTCACCCTTTTTAGGGAACAACACACAAGTTCCCTGAGGCCCAGGGGTATCTTTGTGAAAGGAGAGCTGAGGCGCAGGACGACAGCGCGGGCTGTGCTGGGACCCCAGCAGACGCAGGGCTCCGAGCCTCGTATTAACTCCGAGCTTTCCCGAGAAGGAAATTTGTTTTGCTAGAACTAATCATTCGCATGCATTTTTCATTAGTGTTATTATTCCAAAGAAAGGCTGCTGTAAAGCGTGAGCAAGGAGAGGAGATTTTTGCTACCTCCAGGGGAATTTTACAAAGGGAGGAAGGAGGGGAGCGGAGCTGAGCGGCTGCTCCTCTTCCTGGTCTGCTGTGATGCCTCTGAGTTGATCTTCCCCATCGGTTCAGACATGGAACCAAAGCCTGCTCAAGTACATAAATCATAAGGAAAGATTTCAGAGGGTTTATATAGCTTGGTTTGCCTAGATCTTTTCTGGATGGAAACCATGAGTTATTTTGGTTTTATACAACTGTTACCGGTGAAAAAGATTCCACGTGCGAAGCCCCTCGTTGCTTGCCAGGTTTGTGCTGGATGTGCCAGGCGTGTGCAGGGCAAAAGGGAATCCAGGAAACCTCCTCTAGGGCTGCTTTAATGGAAGCTGGAAGCACAGTGCATCTCTTTTTTTTTTTTTCTGTAACATACCCTTCTTTGAGGATAGTCAGGAGATCTCAGTGCTTTTTTACACCACCACGGGAGACTAGAAATGGGGTGGCAGACACTGAAGGGACTGCGAGCACCTCTGCCCAGAATGATTTGGGTGCCGAGGGAGGTGGATATGTACCGGGGGGATAAATGGGCAGAATCCCTCATGCTGGGGACGGGTGCTGGATTCCCACAGCCAGGATCTGGCAGCATCTTCTGCAAGTGCTGTGGGAGCCCGAGCACCGACTGGCTGCAGAGAGGGCCCCGGGAGGGCAGAGGAGGAGCTGGATGCACAGCACGGTTTCTCTATAAGTGTGTAGCACAGCGTAGATAATCTAAAAATAGGGGAAAATTCTCTTGGCTTAGTGAGGAATCTTTACCTCAGTGCAGATATAAAACAAATTAGCTGTGATGCAAACGTGAGGCTTGGAGAGGCTGCGGCTGTGATGGCTTGGTGGAAGGATGTAGAAAGGAGGGTGATTTCTCTTTTTATAATGATTTTGGTTTCATTTAAGTTGGAGATCAGATGCTCCCCAGTAAAGATATAAATTATAAAGGCACTAAACTTCACTATCAATAAGCTCCCCAAATTTATTTGCATTTGTTATCTGGCAGTTTCATTTACAGTGAAGAAACTTTCACTGTGGATCAGATCTTTTTAATATTTCCTCATAACTTCCCAGTGACAATCAGTTTTTCCATTAGGAGAGATCAGACACATAAGTAATACTGAGAGAGCTACATGAATACCAAGTCATTCATTAGGAGCAATGCCACTGCCGTGAATGCTGAGTGAATAGACAGTGAGGGGACACTGAAAATTAAAGGTTATTCTAGGTTCATTAACTTCTGCACTCCTTTCTAAAACAAAACCTTGGATTGAGAGCAGCCTTTGACTCCTAAACGGGATCTCCTTGTCCCCTAATTTAAAAAATATTAACATTGTTTAACTATTTCCCCTTTCTGCTTAATACGTGCAAGAAAAAAAGTCTTTGAATTAATGTTCGTGGAAGTGACGAGCACAGACAGAAGTGTCCACGTGAACATCTGCTTTGCTTTCCTTTCACTGTGAAGCCTTTCCATGCACCTCTGGCTTGATCTGCAGCACCTTGGTAGTTCGGTACCCAAAGTAGTTTGACTCTGATGCAATCTCGAAGGCAGGAGATGCAATGGATGGGATAAGGAGGGATACGTGATGGTGGTGGATGGTCAAGCCTGGGCAGAAAATGTCATTTGGGTGGCCTGAATAGCACCTTGCTGCTTTCATCCCAGGCACCATAATATAGTTACACATTCTTGGCTGGTTTTTTAAGCCTGGGTTCCTTCGTGAAGGAGGGATATTGATGGGTGACATGCGGATCCGTTAAGGACCGAAGGACAAGAATGGACTCTTTACCTATGGATTGGCACGTGGGAGGAGCAACTGCCCAGCCCAACCTGTTATTGTTCAGTTCATTTGTTAAGCTCAAACAATTATTACCCCTAATCGTGGATAATTATTAACCCACAGACACGGGCACCTTGGTGATGGATAAGCATGACTATTGAGTCCCCAGAGAGATTTGTCTGGAGGTGAGGAGATGCCACATAAATGGTCTTAAGGGCAATCTGATGCTGCAGTCACTTTGCTGGTATTTGCCTCTTCCCGTGGGCCCTTGTTTTTCTGGATTTGCTTGTCCTGTTGTGCTTGTAGCAGTAGTTGCAGGGCAGGAGTCATCAATGGACTCTATGATCTAGCATACAATTCAGTCTCCAGAGCTTAAGCCTTGGTTTAGGAAAGCTCCAAAACTGTCTCCCTCTAGCACGGTGTTAAGCATATCCATAAATCCCTTTCCTTCTGGTGCACATTTAGTGCCTTCTGCCTCCGGCTGCGAAACTCCCGAGCACGGAATGCTGCAGAAAATGCTCACTGAGCGGAGGCAACCCTTGACACCCAGGCAAGGTCAAAGCTCCTTCCCATTGTACCCAGGAGTCTCCACCACCTTCGTCTTGTGGAGGTGGAGGATAGATCTGGCCAGCCCCACGGTGTGCAGCGTGGGCAAACATCTGGGCTCGGGCACCCCCTTCTCTCCCACCCGGCCCCTGGATGCAAATTTCCCGGCTTCTTGGGTTATGGACCTCAAACTCTCCTGTGAGATCCCACCAGGTTAAACTTTGTTGCGGAACCTGAAGCTGTGTTCCTGCAGGGATGGGGGAAGAAGCCTTGCATCATATTTTATTTCCCCTCCCTACGTGGGTTAATCTGTTCAGCTTTTTAACCTGTGAGCCCAAGGAATTCTCCGCCACTGACAATGGGAAGCTCTTGAGATGGGGGAGGTGGAGAAGAAGAGAGAGGATGGCGAAAACGTGTGGGAGGTGGGGCTGGCTGGTGAGATAAAATATCCTCCTGAATTTCTGGCTGCAAAATTATGCTGATGGTGGAAGGCGAGAGGTTAAACTGAGGCAGAAAAGTTTGTGTCAGCCCTTTTTTTTTTTTTTTTGATTTCTCCCTTCTACAAATGCCACCTCTCTTTCTCTCCTCCACCATACCGTACCCCCTCCCCGTTCGGAAAGAAGGAGGTTTGCTGTCTTTGTATTTTAACTGTAGCAAAAAGATTAAATTGTTTACGAGCTTCGAGCCCTGGCTGCCTGGATGAGCTGGGAGAGACAAAGATAGACAGTCTAATTCTCCGGTGTACTTTGTGCTTCCGTCCCCCTGCGCTGCCACTAATTCTTTTATCTGGCCCCAACACTCCAGGCATTATGTGCATTCATAAAAAAAAAAAAAAACCCACACTAAAAAAACCCCCAACCTAACTGAAGCAGGCAAAATTACTGTTCTCTGCGCTTTACCTCTGATAACAATCTCTTGAATACTGATTACTTTTTTTTTCTCCCCAACACAAAGCGACCAACACAAGTTGGTCTTTAACCCTTTATCTTTAGCAAGCAGAAAGACACGAGGAACATCTTACTCAGTTGGAAAAAAAAATAGCATACAGAAGAATTACTGTTATCTCCTAGCCAGAAGAGGAACAGCAGAGATAAGAAAAGCCTGAAGAATTAAAAGGAACGTTGCATTTGGGCTGTAAATTCGTGCTGAAGCTGGTTCTATTTGTCTGTCACTAGGGTTCATAATTTTTCGAGGTTGTTTTGATAGACTTATTGTGAAGACTGCATAGAAAACTCATCAGCATTTGTTGCCTCTGAGCATTATTGTCAGTGGTAACCGCATGGTTATAGACTGGAGGAAGATAATGGTTGAAGTATAAAGGAGATAAAGGCAAAACCTCTTCTCATTAAGGGCTATCTCCACCTCTGCAGACTCTACAGTATTGAGTGACTGGCGCTGGCGCATTGGGCATAAATTATAGCAAAAAAACTAAAGGCGGCATCATTATTTCGAAAAAGTTATAATGACATGCCACAAGCTTAAGACCTATTTACTCCAAAGACCGACAATAAATACAGAGAGAGCTCACTGCAGAGTGACCAGTGCTGCTTTCCTATCGATTGTGCCCCTGTGCACATCTGTCTGCAGGTTGGCTGCTCCGCGGAGCAGCGTGGCCCTCCCCATGCCGCGGAGGGGCTCAGCTCCAGCCTCTCTTGGACCTACAAATCCCGAAGCCTGGTTGTTTCCAGCTGAGGAACCCCCCTGACAGAAGCCAGTGAAGGGACTCATCCTCACCTCCGAAGCAAAAGTGTCCCTTTGGTTTGAGTTTCTGTTTTGGTGCCATCGCATCGCTCCCCTGCCCTTTTGATTTTTATTTTTTTTTCCAGATTGCTATTCTGCAAAGGGACGAAAGCCTCCTTCCTGCTGCTCTTTCTAGGTGCTGCCCTTCTCCCTTTTCATCCTCAGTTGCCTAGAGTTTGATCTTTTTATCTTCAGCGTGGTGGGGGAAGAATTATGTTCGAATTCAAGCCCATTCCACAGCAGATAAAACACACTAAGTTGTTTTTACTAGGCAAGCCTGTAAAAAAACACTGTACACCTGTTTATTTAGAGCTTTCACAGGCACTTTCTAAATTGGAATTAGGTTCCAATGTCCCTTGGAGCAGGAATTTTTTTTTTAATTTTTTTTTTTTTTGTAGGAGAAACTGAGGCCCAGAAGCTGGGGCAAGCTGTGAAGATTTGCTCGCAATGCCTGGCTTTGCCAGAGCCCGGTCCCAAAGCCCTGCTTTAATAACTAAACCAAGTGGCTTTTTAGCGATTGCGCTGGATTAGCAGCCCCAGAGGCTCCTAATCTGCTATCCATATGGCACATGCAGGGAAAGGATCTGCCCGCTGATCTTCCTTTGTATTTCGAGGCTGATTAGATGGGACGGTCCCCTGAGATCGAAACCCCGTAGAGTCTCCCCAAGCCCTTTCAGTTGAGATTTGCGCCCAAAAGGATGCGACCGCCCTTACTGCTTCTCCATCCTTCTGCCCAGTAGCACTGTCCTCTGCGGGTCAGAGCCCGCTCAACACTCCCATGATGTTGCGAAATTCATACAAATCTTCTGTCGTCACCGTAGGACAGTTTGGGGGGCAGGAGGGGAGCGGCACGCGATAGCCCTTCTAGCTGTTGTTTAATCGGGTACAATCAAGCAGATGCCTGGCAGGGTATTGACTCCATCTATAATTCTGGAAGAGAATTGCACGGAGCTGTGAATTCTGGTTTCGTTGCTGTAGCTCCCCAGTGAAATAGTGCCTAGTCTGCAGGGAGATAAGACGAGCAATAAGGCTGTTGCACTTGATTTGGAGGTTGTTCCGCGGTGGCCACCAACTTATTGATAATTTTGCGTCTCGCTACAAATCAAGGCAGGCCAGAGAGTTGGTTGTTGATAGCTGGTCTGCGTTCTCAGCGTCCAGCTTCATCGTCGGCGCTGAAATTAGATTGTGGGTTTGGTCTCCAGTTCAAAATCAACATTGTGTGAGCTGGTTCTGACAAACCTGGGGTTGAAACAAAAGGGGAGTTGAACATTTGCGCCGAAGCCACGGTGCAGAGGCTTTGGGTGGACGAGGATCTTTGGGTGGACTAAGGGAAGCTCAGGAATCTCCTTGCGGTGCCTTCCCTTGGGTGATTGGCAGCCGGAGGAGAGGAGGTTGCTCTTCAGATGGAGCGTTTGTGTTTCTGTCCTGAGTGGGCTTTCCAGATCGGTGATAACCCCAGGGTTGGCTGAAGAAATGTCACTCTAAATACAGGTATCAACCTCAGTAGAAATATTTTCATTTCACGGTGTGAAATGCCAACAGCAATATCTACCTGACGGCTCACAGATTATAATATCTGTTCCTTACCAACATGGGTACAAGCCTTCCATTCAGGCTTACAATACACACAAACATGGGTTGCGGTAATATTTCATTTTTGATGGCGTAGACGTGCGTTTTGAGTATATAAATCAGGCTTTAGAAAAGGCATACAAACTCTGTGACTGAATAAATAAGTAAATGCAAATGTAGAAGTCTTTACAAATAATAATAATAATAATAATAACAATAATAAAGCCCACAGCTTTTGAATGGACATTCAGGATCAACTGGAAAACATTGCACTCTTGGTGTGAATAGGAGAAATCAGTTGGGTGCAGCGTGCAGGCGGGTTCCTGATAAACTAATGCTCCTTCACACAATTTACAATCCAACTGAATTCATTTGCATGACAAAATTGGCTCGGGTATTCATGTGTTGCAGCAAGACAAGTGTAACATTACAAAGAACAAGTAACCATGGGGAAGGTTAATGCAGACAATAAGGAAATACAATGACATGAATCGGGTTCTTCTTTTGCCAACCTTTTATCTGAAATAGAAAAATAACAAGCTCCCACCCCCCATCCCTGCTTGGGAATATAAGAGTTGTTTTATGGAAGGGGAGGGAGGCAGAAGATGTGCAAAGTTCACAACTAAAGATCTGGAATTTCCCTTTTTCTACCTTATGGGTTTTTGTGTGTGTGTGTGTGTGTGTGTGTGCAAGGAAGGTGGGAGAACTGAAGGTCAGGGTGTTGTTGTTTTGGAGCAGGTTGATCTGACGCAGCCAAACGCCGTTGGTGAAGGACGCGGGGCTGGGAGCTGTAGGTGAACGGCCGGGGCCGTTTACTGCTGCTCTGTTGAATCCCATCCTCTTGGAGCAGAAGGTTTTGAGCTCTCTCAGCTCCGAGGTAGCCCGACTGGAACAAGCGGTGCAGGACGCGGGGCATGAATTCTCTGGATGAGCTGGCGGGTGTCATCGTGGCGTTCTAAAGGTGCTGAGCTTTTTTTTTTTGCAGCTCATGAAGTTATTTGGATACCTGTATGGGAGTGGGTGTTGTGAAGATCTCATTCCCAGCGGGCCTCTTGGTACTTGAAAATCCAGATTTTGCTGTGTAGGCTTCCCTGAATGTGTAGGATTTTTTTAAATTTTTTTTTTCCTCAGTGTGCATGTGAGTCCGCATGAGACTACTCTGCCGTTGGGCATGTGATGCTCGGTGATAATATATTCAGGGGTTCGTTTGGAATGACGTGGACAGAATTCTTCAGTGCAACCTGAAAAGCGCTGTATTATATTCATTTTATTTTTTTAGTTAAGTTGATGTTTAAAAAACAACTGTAAGGGGTGGAGAATGTGTTAATTGTTCCCAGGCTTTCGGGCAGGTAGTTTTATTTTGCACCTTAGCGTACTGAGGACTTTTTCTTAAGGCTCAAATGTAGTTTATTCTCCCCAAAAGACAATTTCAGCGGGTATCAAACTAGGTAAAAAACAGAACGGAGCCACCAGCTTGCCAAACATGAGCACTTGAGAAGTTTGGCAGCCAGGGTTAGCTGCTCGTCTTGACTTCTTGGTTCCCAGGTACCCTGGGCTCCTGCCTTCGAGTGGGATAAATCTCTGCTCCTGCAGGGTCTGTGTTCCATGCAGAGGCTGCACAGCCAGAAAGACAGTGTCAGGCTGCAGTAGTCATGTAGTAACATGTAGTAGTCACGTAGTAACACATGAATACCAGCTTGCAAAGCTACTCTGGTTCTAGAGGTCTGGAAACTTGCCTCTGCTTCATGGGAGTGGGGTTTGCCACACACCGGAATGGGTTTGGTGGCCCCCAGGTGGAAAAGCTGCCAGGGTCAGGGGGAGATCTGCGGGTCACCCTTGGAGGGTTTCCCCTGGGCTCAGGGAGGTCTCCACTCCCGGACGCTGTGATCTGATGCTGCCTTCAGCTTGCAACTTCGCTTTAGAGTAGTGCTGTGCAAACCTCTTGCAGCAGGAGAGGCTACGTTAAGCGCAAATTCTAATTATTCCAGCTTGGAATTGCTAGGAGAGAAGAGCTAATTGGCTAAATGCTTAGTGCGTGGAGGAAGCTGTCTGGGAACAAGGACCACGTCACTCTCTGCAAGCAGGCGGCATCGTTGTCCTCATTGTTCTTGAGCTGGAGTTCTGAGCTCCCTTTCCAGCTGGGATTAGAAGCTCTGACATAGGCACTCACTAAGTACGAGGGCGCCGCTTTAGATCAGCTTTGCTCAGCCACGCGGGAGGCTTGTCCCTCAATTGTCATCTGCAACAAATCTGTAACAAGTTGACAAACGACTAATTTTAATTTAATCTTTCAGTTTCCAACTTAATGATGGGAAGGAAAAAAAAAAAAGAAATCCAGGGGAAAGCGATGCTCACCCGCATCTTCCCTTCACACCGTTCACTCACTGGGGGAGTTTCAGTGCAAAACTGGTTAGGAGCGCAATGAGAGCCTTACGTTTTTGAATTAAATTTAACCCCGGGGTGCCACTGCTTCAGAGCCTTTGGAGGCAGAGTTGTAAATCATGGCAGCAGATTCTGCTTCTGATGAGCACTTCCCATCATGATGACATTTAAACTATTAATTAATTAGGAGAGAGCAAGATGAGAAGATTTGGAATTCTCCCCTTTGGATAATTACCATGAAACACATTTGTTACTGTAATGAACGAACAGGATGTGACTTCAGCCAGCGCCTTCTCCCTGCGTGCGTGTGTGTGTTCACATTATTATTATTTTAGCCTGATTTAAAAGGAGAAAGAATTTTTTTTTTTTCCTTGCAATCATAAATAGGGGTCACTTGTGGTTTTTAGTATTTTGGCAAAGCTGCAGTTGGGAAGGAGGACTGAGATGGGAAGGAGGATGTGACCATCAGATACACCAAGACTCAGGGCTTGGCACATATGCTGGGTCCTCCCAGTACAAATCCAACTTGTGACTCCCAGTTGGGCAGCTTTTGGCCATTCGTCCTTTTATGGAGCCCATCAGAACTGGCGGCAACTTTCCTCTTGAAACTTGCTTCTAAAAGAGATCCTGAGGCAGGTGCACACGGCAGGATCCTCCGACACGAGCCTGAGCGCCCTGCTGCTCCCTGGACGTGCTGCTGGTCCGCTCGAGATCTGTTCCACAAAACCTGGAAGAAGCTGTGGACACCATCAAAGACTGAACTGTGACAGCCAAGATCTCCCTGGGCTTTGCCTGTGCTGTACTGAAGCTCCACCAGCTCCTTCACAAGCTCTTTCTCACCTTCTGTTCAGAAAGATTTTTGAAAGCTTCCCTGCTTTTCCCCATTTCCACAGGGGTTTTTTTGTCCTCTCTAAAGGCAGAGCCGCTGCTCACTTGCGGCATCTCTGCTTCC
This sequence comes from Apaloderma vittatum, assembly GCF_000703405.1. Lineage (NCBI taxonomy): Eukaryota > Metazoa > Chordata > Aves > Trogoniformes > Trogonidae > Apaloderma > Apaloderma vittatum. Next base: position 2,079 of record NW_009732837.1, on the reverse strand, counting down.
TGCTAGCAGAGATCCTTGTTTACTTCTCTGGCGTTAATATGCCCTTTCGCAGATAATCAATCTCGCTTGGCAGGATCAATTAAAATGAAGTGGGGATGCTCCGTGTACCTTGGTCTGGAAATTTAACTCCAGTTGCACTCCCACATCTGAAACCTACGTTTGCAGAACTCCTAGGCTAGATTATGACCCTCTCCAGTGACTGGAGATTAACGAAAGTAACGATTTAACAAAAGGAATATGTTCCTCTTGGCTCTGGGAGGGTAGTTATTAATGAGAATCCGCAGTAACGTGGGAGGTTAAGGCAGAACCTCCTTACTGAGGTCCTCGGCAGCAAGAGGCTTTGTGTGGTGGGCATTGTCGTCATCTGAACGCCTTTCGACCCACAGCGCTGGGACGCTACAGGCGATGTCTGAGTGTTGAAATGAGAACCTGCAGCTCCGGGGAAGCTGGGGCTGGGATTCCCTCTGCAGCAACCCCCCCTTGCCCACCACAGGGCGGGTGTGCTGCTGCTGGGCTTGGGGTCACTGGAGCTCCCCGAGAGCTCCCGGCACGCCAGGAGCTGTTTTTCCAGAGGAGAGTGCTCTCTCGCTGTCTTTAGCTGCAACAGCTGGCCCCAGAGAATTATCCTCAGGTGAACCAATGATTTTTTGGCGGAGAAACATTTACATTTCTTATTTTGAGTGGAAAGGTCTCTAGGTAGTTCTTTTTCATCTTACTCATTTTAACCTTCCAAAGAGAGGTGGGGATTTTGTACTTTTGGTTTAGTTTTTTGTTTGGGTTTTTTTTTCTCTCCTGGCTGTTTCCGTGACCTATTCGTATTTTTCTGTTTCGCTGTCTCTGTTCCAAGTTGTCGTGGTGATTCTTTGGTGTCCTACACGGAGTGAGTTTG
>NW_009732837.1:0-1159 GCF_000703405.1 Apaloderma vittatum | reverse complement strand
TTCCTGCTGTATAAATACCCAGGGAGGGAACTGCTCAGCTTTAACCTTGGGTGCGTGCTGTCTCTAACCTCCTCGGGCACCGACCTTCAGGGCTGCTCTCACCAGAGCAGCTTCTGCTCAGTGATCAGGGAAATAGGGATGTGGATGACTTGAATTTTTTTTTTCATTTGCCAAATTTTCCTTAATTGCTGCTGCTGTTCTGGAGCAGAGAGTCGAGCCTGGTCATTAGGTCTAGCCCAGCCATGTGCAAGATTTTGCTGGAGGAGGCTTATTTTTCCAGTGCCCTTGACTTTACAAAGGCAAAGCCTTTGGTGTGGAGCTTTGCTAGGTGGTGGGTTTTCACGGGAATTGGGCCAGTTCAAGGTCTACAGTCATCTTCCGTAGATAGAAAATGTTGTGGAAGTTACGATAACGGAAAAGACAATCTGTGGTTATTTTGTGGTGACTAAATGAGTGGCTTTTAGTCTGAAATGCTATTGCTGCCCTACGAGTGTTTTCCTTTTCCTCAAACTTTTGTCACTGGGGATATTGATCTTCTCACAAGCAAGCTGTAGATGTTTTACCCTAAAAACCAGCAATCCTAATTTCTTTTGGGGAATATCGAGTCCTTGTCCCAATGGAAAAAGAAGTATTCTTAATATACTCTTGCGGGAGAACAGCAGCAAAATTTGCAGGGTGATTTTTGTGTTTACTTCTTTTTTTTTTTTTTCCCTATAGGGATTCAAAGCAAAGGGTTCTAGTTTTGCCCTTTGTTCTGGAAAACCCAAACGAAAACATTACCAAGCCCTTAAATGATACCGCTTTTTTTTTTTTATTTCTTTCCCCCCCCATTCCTAGTATGAATTTCAAATTATTTTGCAGCTCTGAGCCCTCACTTTGCTCTGTTTTTCCAAGTAGCTTAGGACAGTGAGGGGCTGGGAGTGATGGACTTAGGAGCTCAGTGTCCCAATTCTATTCCAGGACGTGTTTTTTAGAGAATGGGTTTAATTGCATGCCTCTGCCAGAGACCAGGACCCAAACCAAGACAGTCGGGCACACCCCCCCATCAGGAAATTAATGCTGGAAGAAAGGTCAGCACAAGGTGGGATTTATTGTATTCAGTGATGAGCATTTTTTTCCTATTAAGTTCTAGTGATTTTATTTTAAAAAAATATATTAT
>NW_009732836.1:0-6349 GCF_000703405.1 Apaloderma vittatum | reverse complement strand
CCCCGGCCCCTCCCCGTCCCGGTGCCCCTCGGAGCTGCCCCGGCGAGAGCCGCCCCCTCTGTCGGTCTGAAAACGGCGTTTAACGCGCCCTTTGCTCCAGGCCGAGGCAGGCTGCAGCAGAGCGGCATAAAAAAATCAATAGAGGAAAAAAAAAAAATAAATCAGGAAAGGGGAGATGCGCGAAACAAACTCACTGCAACGAGACTGAGTGTGCGGCAACGTACTTCACGTTTTTCCTCTAACTCCCAACCGTTTCACAGGTCATTTCACCCATCAGGGGTGAATCCTTCACAGCCCTGAGACAGCAGCCAGGCTGCTGAAACCAACAACAGCCTCCGGAACCGCAGAATGAGCAGTTTGGAACATTTTCTGCAGAGCTGCGTGGCCTGGCTAGGTACAAACAAAGCCTTTGCAGAAGCGTGGCTCAGCGCCGGCCACTGGGGCTCGGACAGGCCCTCCCCGGGTGCCGCGGTGGGACCCAGCTGCACAAACTCCCTTGGCCGATCCCCCTCGGCACAGCGATACCCAAAGTGTAACCGCGCACTGCAGAGGGGAGGGGAAGGTTCTGCCTGCTGGTGCGAGCACCCAGCGATGGGAAAACCAGGTGGTTTCTGCCACCCCACACTCTGGGCCCAGATTACCCTCCTTTTTGGGGAGCAGGAGGGCCACGGTGATTCTGTGGGGTCCTGCTGAGCTAGGAGGAAAGGAATAACCACACCACAGCCAGACATGAGCATAAAAAAATATTTAATGTACCTTTTCTGAAAGGCAGGCACACCTTGTGTGTGTCGGGCTCGGATGCTTTCGGCCCACAGCAGCTGCAATCAATCCGCTTGTGCAACACAGCAAAATGCTGCAGAGAGTAACAGTTCTGTATCACAAGAGAAACTTAAACCTAAATTGAATGCAATCTACTCCAAGCCTGACTGTAAAACATTTCTTTTTTATGATGCTATGCGGCTCTGGATGAGTGTCCTGAGAATAGGACTGTCCTCAAAACTCACGTTCACTACAGAACTTGTGCGTCAGCATTCTCCCATGTGAGGCCAGCCGAGAGCGACGGTGGATCCCCTAACAACCCGGGCAACTCGCCCAAATGCTGTGCCTGCTGGAGTGCTTTCAGGTGTTCTGATGATAAAAGGCACTAGAAGCAAACAAACGCCGACTGCTGATCAGCTTGTGAGGTGAATTTCAGGCAACACAAATCCCTGCTGATAGGATTACACTGGAGTGAAATCCCAGTCACCTCACCGGCCAGGCTCCAGCACAGTCTCACAGCGAGTCACCCACTGCCTTGAGTCACCCGAAACTGAGCTGAGGTAGAGTTTCTTAAAGTAAAACTACTCCACCACATGGGGGAACACAGAGGTCACCTTGCGAATTTAATTTTACGTAGCTCTCAAAGTCACCTGCAGTAAAATCTCCAGTTTGCACTCCAAGATCTCAAACCACAGCATATACAAAGTTATTTTGGCCAGGGCTTGCAAGGAATCTCTCTAGCTATCGCAGCCACCAGTGAAACAGCTGCTCTTTAAAACCAGCCTCTCACGATAGTTCAGGGTAAGTGAGCAAGGCTGATTCGCTCAAAATCTCCAGGACAAGTTGCATCAACAAAACAGAATTGGTCACACTGAAATTCACCCAGAGCACTAGGGATTAACATCCGAATATTGCCAAAGAGTCACTAAAAGCTCTGCATCAAGAGAAGAACCATCGAACCATCCTCCAAATAACCGCAATGCTCTCCCCTATTCGCTGCTCGACAGGCTTTTGTACCATAGCAGCTCTTCCTCAGAAATACACCCTTCAACCACACCCTGCTCAGCCTGAAAACACAGGATAAGAGGAAGGAAGTAATTGTCCTTTTTAACCCTGTAAATCAGAGTTATTAGTTGGTTGTTTTGTTCGTTTGCTTGTTTGTTTAACCACTCATAAAACCCTCGAAACTCCAGAACACTTCTCCACTTCTCATTCAATCATCCTTTTCTTGTCAGCCAACCAATTCCCATCTGACATTCAGTCTTACCACTTCAGCTAATCTGCCAAAACATTTGCATCTGTTGACATCTCTGCAGGCCTGAGGCTCAGAAATGTTGAGGCCACTACAGAAATACTTACTAGAAACATTCACAGATAGTATAAAAACCCCAAAAAGACATTTACTAGTTTCCACAGTTTCCTTCATTATTCCAACTTAAGTATTTCTAAACCTCTCTATTGCGTTTGTTTAGTCACTGCACTGAAGCAAAGAACCCTGAGGTAAGAACTGGGTTTGTGCGTTGAATCCCCTTACAGCGGGGCTTTTCAGCTGCAGGTTTACCTGTAAAAAGCGTGACTGCGGCAATGCAAAACCTTGGATGTATGGCAAGACACGCAGTAAGAGAAATGGGCACTTAGGATACAATCAAGCTCACCAGAGTTCAAGGAAGAGCAAGTTTGGGTTGGCAGGACCCACTAGAAGATTTTGTGCTGAAGGTGGCCGAGCATGCACAGCCAGTGAGTGGGAATCAAGCAGCAGCAGCTGGCAGCAAACAAAAGGAAAACTGAGGGGCTGTGCACGCTAAAGAGGTTTTAACTGACTTCACAGCAGCAGGACAGAGCTACCTGTGCAGCACCGGGAGAATAATATGGTGCAAGTAGCAGCCCACAGAGCAAGGGAACAAAGGTGTGCGGATGCAGCGGCAGGAAGGGGGGCTGGGGCGGGTCAGCAGCACTGGCCAGGCCAGGATCCCTCTGTGTGATCCCAGGCAAGCACAGGAATTCACCCACTTTATTGGGTGCCTTTTCAGAGCGCAGTCTCTGCCAGGCACTTGTCTGCTTGGTTTCCTCCTCTCCCCACTGACTGTGCTGATATTAGAGGAGCCAGAGGAACAAAAAGTGCTCAGTGGCAGCTTCCAGCAAAGCAGTTCAGTGCCCTCAGCAGAACTTCAGTTGTCTTCTCCTTCTGCTTGGTCCCAGGAGGTGATTTCCTACAGGACGGTGGAGCTCGGGCAGCTCTGACATTTCCAACACGCTCATGACAAGAGCAAAGCCATCACCTTCCTCTCCTCCAGGAGAGCAGCGGGTAGCCACGTACACCTTTCAGCCTTCCTTCCTCGCAGTGCTCTCGGTGCTCTTCAGGGCACACAGCAGGCTGCAGAACAGCTCATACCAGAAGAAGACAAGGCCAGTAGAGACCGCAGCCTTCAGCAAGCTGGGCGAAAGGCCCTTAAAGAATCCACTCGGGCCCTCCTCTCGCATGATCTGCCTTATGCAGTCCAAGAGGCCCCTATACGTCCGTACCTGGGAGAGAAACGGCAAAAAGGTTAAACAAGAAAACTTCAGGACAACTTACCTGAAAAAGAACACTGAGATCCACAAACTATACCACAGAAATACAACCCAGATGTGCAGCCTGGAGATGCCTTTCTCTATTATTATAAGTAACCAAAACTTTCAGTTGTACTGAAACCCAACCCAGAAATGAACACAACAGGTACCCCTGGGGAATCGCCACTTCATTCTGGTGCATGGACTGGCTTGGATTATCTTGATGCAAATCTTTACTTGTGAAAAATCACTCAATTCCAACATTTCTCACCTGCCCAAAAGCTGCGCGGGCTTGCTCAAAGCCACCCACTTGCAGTCGCTTTTTGAATACGTCAAAAGGGTAAGTAAGGGTTTTGCTGATGATTCCGGCACAGCTGCCACAAACAAGGTTTTTAACATTGCCTGAGAAGCAGAAAGGTTAGAGGATAGCAGGGAGGGGAAAAAAAGAGGATTAGAAGGGAGCTCTGATTAAAGATCATAAGTTAAAAATCACTTTTCACAGGAACTAAGGCCAAAAAAGGCCCTTTAAAGTTACATCACCTCTTCTGCAGGCATCGCTGTCCCGAGTGCCTACCTCCTTTCTTTCCTTCAGCTGGAACCACCCATTCAGAAAACTGTTGCAGGATGTTGTAGAAGGAGAACTGGAGACCAGCATATGGAAAGATAGCAATGATTGTGGGGGTCAGACCTCTATAGAAAGTCCGAGGCCCTTCTGTCTGGTACATGGTCACCACTGCATGGCGAAGGTTGCGATAGATCTAGACAATAAAGAAGAGGCACAGAGCTCAGAGCTGTGGCCTGAGACCACTTGCATCACAGATAGTTATTTTTCTCTTAACAGCTCTACTTGCTCCTGCAACAGAATTCATGTAATGCATATTGTGATTCTACCACAGGCTAAGTCAAAAACCAGAAACAGCTCTGATACAAACCCATGAGTCTAGTTATTGCAGATCTAACTAGCATAGAGACCGACTCTTAAAGAAATAAGAACAGGAAACGCAGGTGAAAGGTGACCGGTTTTAAGTATCACACCCCTCATTATCTAAAACATGACTGCACAAGTGGAAAGTTTGAAAAACACAATGTTCAACAGACTGGGAAGTGCACTCTATAAATAGCTGACAGCCGAAAGGAAAATTGAGTTATCCTGTTAAGGACAGTTTCTTCTTTCTGGAGCACCTGTCAGGAGACAAACACAACCAGAAGCAGCAAAACACAATTAAGAAAGTTGTGTCAACAGCACAGAGGATAACTTGGCAACAGTGCAAACACTGCCCAATAACAGCACCTGCTCCTTTACGCTAACCCACAGACCATTACGTACTTTTCAAACCACTTGCATTCATACACATGAAATATTGCTATTGCTGTGGATGATAATTTCAAATATTGACTCCTAAGCCATACCTTAGGCTCACCCTGAGCAGCAAAGCGAGTGCGCAGCGTGTCCACAGGCTGAACGGCAGCGGTGGCCGTGCAAGCGGCCAGTCCTCCGCAGACGAAGTGCACAAAGGAATCGCGGGCACTGTACGAGGTGACGTTGTGCACCAGTTTTGTCAAGCTTTCAAACGCCATGAACTAAGAGAAATAAACACACACAGGTCAAGCAGTGAAACCTTATCACAAACGTGGATCTCCCACTCCTCTCCAATTTCACCGAAAGAGCTCCACCCACTGCCTGCAAGCAACTGCCTTCTCTCTGTCCTTCAAAAGTCCTTCCCAACTTGCAACCCGTTGGAGCACGCGCCTGAAGAATGCCTTGTAAAAATCACTGAGCAGCCCAAGGAGCGCTTGGGATACCCTGATCTCTTGACACTTCTGCTAAATACTGCATTTAGAACTTCGAAAAAATCATTTGAGCGCTCTATGCGACTTGAAAAGTATTTGCTATTACTGCAGATATGCTGTCTACTACTCTTTCAACCACTGCTCGTAAAGTATATGGTTAATAGTTGCTAATTAATCATGACAATACTGTGTAAAACACCATTACTGGCTTAATTTATTTTTTTTTATGAATGAGCTGTTAGGGTGACCAAAGCAAAAAGCTACACGTGCTCAGAACACAAACAGCTAAGCCCAGTGTCAGGCACAGCTGGCGACACAGAAAGGACTTGGTTTGCTCTAGCTGAGCTCCAGGCTGGCCAGGCAGGCTCTTCAGCAAGCTCCAGAATATGAACTTAAGAATTGTACAGACTGGACTTGCATCAGTACAGTGTAAGCCTGGACCTTCCTGCATCTGCTCACGCAGCCAGCCTGAGGAGGCACAAAGCAGAATCCTGTGCTTGTACCCTGGGCCCGGATGATGTCTGGTCACCTCACCTGAACAGCTCCGTAGCCCACCGAAAGGAACTGAGCAGGAACGTGGCCCTTCCAGAAGGCTACCAACCCCTCCTCCTGGAAGATGCACCGTACAGCTTGTAGGATGCTGTGGTACTTAGCCCCTGGGTGTCTGGAGGAGAGCCGCTCGATCTGAAGCTGAAGGAAAACAGAGGAAAATAGTTTCAATTCCACATCACATTTCAACAAAGTTCAAGTGTCCAATTCAGGAATTCACAACCCCGTGAGCTGACCGATGCTAAGAGATGGCATTCTACCTTCCCACAGGATCACAGGTGGGGCTGACTGGGATATTGTTTACTCGGGCTCTTAAGGAGTAAGAACACGCACACGACACAAGGGTCATCTGTAGGGATGATGGTGAAATTCAGTCATGTAGTGGAGGTCATTCGAAAAACAGAGGAAGAGAACAAAGTATGAAAACCACAAAATCCCATTCAAACGCACAAGTTACACAAACAGAAACGGTGGAGCCAAGACAGCCCTGCTACCGTGCACAACCTGCACACACGGCAGGGGAGGGCTGACATGTCCTCCCCGCTTGGTCTGGGGCCCGGCCGCCCCAGGACGCGACCAGCTCCGCTCCGCAACCGGCCCCCGCCGCCCCGGCCCCAGGGAAGGTACCTGAAAGCGGATCTTGATGACATCCAAGGGGCTGATGAGGACTCGAGTGGCGAAGCCAGACGCCGACCCTGCT
>NW_009732835.1:0-1510 GCF_000703405.1 Apaloderma vittatum | reverse complement strand
TGAGCTGAAATCACAGAGTTTAGAGCTGGAGCTGAAACACAGACTTCCGAGGCCGAGGAGAACCGCTGCAGAGCCGGAGCTGAGCTGCCAAGTGTGGGGCAGATGCGAATGCAGAGCTGGAGCTGAAATCCAGGACGGGGCTGGAGCTGAGCCGAGGCTGAGCTGGAGCCGAAACATCGACTGAAGCTGCGCAGCTGACACAAAGATCCCTAGTGCTAGAGCTGAAACACAACTGTCTAGGGCTAGAGCTGAAACACAACTGTCTAGGGCTAGAGCTGAAATAGAGATGTGCAGGGCTAGAGCTGAAATATACAGCCTCCTCAGCAAGCATTGTTCATAAAGTTGAGCAAACCAGATGCCTTCCAGGGAATTCTTCTTCCCCCTTATCCGCTGAAGGACAAGGCGATTTTACATTGCTGAAAAATGCTTGTGTACGAAGAAGCTTTTCACTATGTGTAAGTTTGATGGAGAGTTTTATCCCATGACGCAGGCAAGTGCACACTTAATCTGAATAACGCAGACAAGGGAACCAGCCCTGCTGAAAGTTTACCCAACAAAACCCCAGAAGATATTTTTTTCAGCGTTTGGAACCCCCACGATGCAGCTCCCTGCAAAAGTCGGCACTGTAAGGACATGGAGCTCTGCTGCCAGCGCGCGCCTGCTGAGGCAAGTCCTTCGTGCGGCAGCAGCCTCAGCCTTCGTACCCACCCGCACCTGACCGTCGCGCCATCAGCAGGACACGAGGACACTCGGGTCATGGCGCCTGGGGACAGGATGGGGTGCTGGGAGTGCAGGTGCTGCCAGGACATGCCAGCAGTGGGAACACAAAGCAAACAAGAGAGCAAGATGCATAACAGGAACGGAACCCAACATCACGCACCGGTGCTGTGACACCACCACAAGCAGCTTTTATCCTGCCTTTAAGGAGACACGGCCCTGGGTCCCTCCGTCTCCATTCGCCTGAGGGTGCACGGCTTCAAAACCAGAGCTGCCGGGAGAGATGGAGCAAAGCAAAGGGAGCAACAGAACACAGTGAAATCGTTTTGAGTAAAGTTTTGGAGGTTTCACTTATAAAAACAAGGTCAAATACAAAATAAATAATGTTTTGTTTGAAAGAAGCAGCTGGTCTGGTTCAGAAATAAGAGACAGAGGGACAGGTTTAACCTCCAGTGGCCAGCCTCTGAACAAAAACTGGAAAGCGTTATTGCACAAAGAGCATTTGGCTTGTGTTACAGTTCCCACTATCGCTTTAAGCAATAGCTAATATTTTCCATTTTTTCCTATTTAAACAGAACACTAAATATACCTGCATTCCACTTGCCATAAACGGCATTATTTGTGAATGAAAGTGCATGCAAAAATTGTAGGATAATTATAAAAGTATTTCTTTGTTCTTTAGGAACATTTAGTGACCATTTTGCTCTAATCTGGGGCTATACTGTAAACTTTTTAAATCTTCTGGTAGTTGGTGCCCTGGGTGCAAACCACCAGCACGCTGAGCCCCGCACCT
>NW_009732834.1:0-662 GCF_000703405.1 Apaloderma vittatum | reverse complement strand
GTCCATCACCCTGACGCCCATGCTGAGGGGGACACAGAGACAGGCTCTCAGTACCCACCCGTCGGGAGCGGACCACCCACACCGTGTCCTGGCTCTTTTGGGGTGCCTGGTCCCTAAAAGCGTCTCTCCCACCGGGAAGCTGTTCGGAATGCAACATTAGGGCAGGGACGGCTGCGTGGGACACGCTCGTATCGCCCACCTCTCCCTTCCCTGGGTACCAGCAGGGATCAGCACCCTCCCAGCACCATCCCAGCATCCTCCCAGCACTGCTGCAGAGGATACAGTACCTTTGGATTTTCCTAAGGCTGCATGGGCAGAAACACACGATTATTAGTGTAAAAAAAAAACCCCCACACCCTTAAAACTCAACAGTGCACAGGGTGAGTGCCCACTGCTCAGAAATGTGAGGTCCAAGGGCTGAGAAGGGACAGGAGGGGCACGGCGGGGACCAGGTGATGGGGGGAGCCCATCATGAATATTCTTTCAAGGTGGGGACGTATTTTTGGAGATGAGGAGAGCCTCGGGGATGCTTTTTGCAGATGGGCAGAGCCCTGAGAACTTTCTTCCAGGATGGGGACAGCCCTGGGGACAAGCCCATGCTTCCAAGATGGGAAGAGAGCTGGGGACCTATTTTCTGAGATGGGCAGAGACCTGGGGCTGCT
>NW_009732833.1:0-1526 GCF_000703405.1 Apaloderma vittatum | reverse complement strand
CTCTACACTTGCCCTTGTATTTCATAAAATTATCAACTATGTGGTTTTATGAGTTCACAGATAACACTGTTACTTCTCTCTGTTGTCTCCTATATTCATACACAAGACAAACAAAATCATAGCAAGAAATACTGGATTCTTAGAGGACTGGATTTCTTGGATGAGACGGATTTCTAAATGCCTCTTTGTGTATAAAGAAATATTTAAACAAATGTCTGTATATGTTGTGCTTAGGCAAATATTTAAACACCAGTGATACAAGGAAAAATAAAGTTAAAATCTTCCTAGTTGCTACCAGGTTTTTTTCAGTCCTTATGACTGTGCAGAGTTCTACAAATAAAAATATCTATGAGTTGACTGTACCTGGTATTTCAGTACCAAATATTCATCCTGTGTCACCTCAGTACTGTGATCAGTGTCTGTGACTCCTATACCAACCAACACTGTGGCAGATACAGTTTAAATGTCATCCTCAGTGACCAAACCCAGCTTTTATGGCTTTAAATACAAACATCTATTATGCTGCGTTTCTTTACTTACTGAAGCCTTAGTTTGTTGTTTGCTCAGAGGTGCAATCACTGTTTTGAACACAATCCTCAAATAGTAATTACTGTGAAATCTGAGCACATTCCTTTTACATAAATGGAGACCTACCAAGCTGCAAAGTTATTTTAACATTCTGCCTTTGAACATGGGACATAGTAGGAGCTTTGTACTTAGGAGCTTAAACAAGTAATTCCTAAGAACTGAAAAATAGAGTGCATACAATGTATGAAACGGAAATACTAATCCAGTGTGTGAAAGTAGTCATTCACAGCTGTAAATGCTGAAAGAAGAGTGTTGTGAAGATACATATCTCTTACTGAACAAGAACGTATAAACCTGTTTCTTCTTGTCCTGGTTTAAGCTAAACAGAACCAATTCTGTTCAGTGATTTTACTGTTCAGCTCAGTCTCCTCTGAGAGACTGCACTTTCTGAGGGTAATAGCATGTTTCTACAGACAGTGTGATCTACTAGAAGTGATAACACTCAATGTTTACAGTTACTGCCAGGGACTGAAATGCAGAAAGGCTCTTGTTTATAATTGTTTCTGCAGTGATCAAGTTCACTGCTGGATCTTTTGTAAGACTCTGGGAGTGCCGGGAAGTAAAAGGGATCACAAGGAAAAGGTTGCATCTTAGGTGAGGAACAAACAGGACAAGAGACCAACATGAATATTCCATTCCATATATGTCACAGTCAGTATAAACCTGAGGGATCACAGGGGTTAAGCTCCCTTCTTCAGTCGCTAGTGTCTGAGGAGGACTGCAGCCCATCAGCTTCTGCCTTTGATCCCTGTCCTAAGTTCCTGAATCCAGCTCCTGTGTCCAGTGCTCCTCTGCTGCTGAGCCTGGGATCTCCGTGGTGCTGCCTGCTCTGCAGCATCAGTGGGGATTGCTGTTGAGGCAGGGGAGAGTTGAGTTTGATATTGGTTTTGTACATATTTACATGTAGTTCACTTTATTATTATTATTATTATTATTAT
>NW_009732832.1:358-1129 GCF_000703405.1 Apaloderma vittatum | reverse complement strand
TTTAAATTTTTTCCTGTTCTGTATTTCATGTTCTTGATTTATTTTTCAATCTTTAATTTTTGTTCTTTATTTTTATGTTTTTTTCATTTTTCTATTTTTGTTTTTTGTTTTTTATCTCTTTATTTTTTACTTTTTGGTTTTTGTTCTTTATGTTTTATTCTTTTTTCTATTTTTTCTTTTTCTTTTTCAATTCTGTTTCTTTTTGATTTCTGAGCTCGGCACTTCTCATTCTTTTTAGTTTTTATTTTTCTATTTTCTATTTTTTATCTCTTTTTATATTTTAGTCTCTATTTATTTGTTTTTAATTTTTATTCTTCCATTTCCTATTTTCTTTTTTTATTTTTTATTCTTTTATTCTTTGTTTTTCTTTATTCTTTTATTTTGAATTAATTTCTGGTTTTTATCTTTTATCTTTTTTATCTTCTATTTCCTCTCCTTTATTTTCCTTTTTTATATTCTTTATGTTTTTTACTCTTTTCTTTATTTTTATTTTTTTTCTATTTTTCCTTTTCTTTGTTCTTTCCCTTTTCTCTTGGATTTTCTCTTTTCTTTCCCTTTTTCTTCCCTTTTTCTCCACTTTTTCCTTCGTTTGATTCTTTCGGTTCATTTCTCCCCTTTTCTTCGGGTTTTTCCCACTTTTTCCTTCTTTTATTTTTTAATGGTTTTTTATTTTTTCCTTTTTTTGCTTTTTTCCCACTTTTTCCTTCCTTTTTGTATTTTTTTCCATTTTTCCCTTTTTCGTTGTTCTTCCTTTTTCCCCCCTTTTCCTTC
>NW_009732832.1:0-310 GCF_000703405.1 Apaloderma vittatum | reverse complement strand
TTGCTTTTATTTTTTACTTTCGTCCCTTTTTATTCTTTTTTATTCCTTTTTAATTCTTTTTATTGTTTTTTATTTTTTCCTTCTTTTTCTTCCTTTTTTTTCCCATTTTCCTTCTTTTTTGTATTTTTTTCAATTTTTCTCTTTTTCTTCGTTTTTCTTCCTTTTTCCCCCTTTTCCTTTTTTATTCTTTTTATTTTTTATTTTTTATTGGTTTTATTTTTTATTTTTTTATTCTTTTCCTTCTTTCTTTTTGCTCCTTTTTATTCTTTTTTATTCTTTTTTTATTTTTTCTTTTTATTCTTTTTTATTT
>NW_009732831.1:0-4484 GCF_000703405.1 Apaloderma vittatum | reverse complement strand
TAAATTATATAAATATTTTATTGAACCATAATTTTATTGCTTCCAAGATAAATAATCAATTCTAATCAATAAAGGCTCAGGAGAGTACTATGTTGCACTAGAAAACCTCCCTTTCTTTCAAACACATAATCTTGTTCCATGGGTTCTAAATGTAAAAACTGTTATCAGTGTTAAAATAAAATGTTAAATATTCAAAGTTCAGTTCTTTATGCTGACCCACCAATACCAAACCACAGCCTCTGTCTCCAGAAGCTTTTGCTAAAAAGTGTTGGTTTGCTAAAAAGTGCGGCTGTTGCCAGGCTCACAGGTGATGTTACGGGTTTCAGGCTGGGATGACAGCTGGACACATAAGATGTCATTTATTTCCTCCCAAAGCAGAACTTCAGGGCACATCACAGGAACTGAACTGCCACGTACCGTAACGGGCCTGGGTGGCCAACACCAATCTGGATGTTTGTGCTGTAGACAAGGTGAATCCTGCCTTAGATTATCTCCAATGAAAAGTGCAGGAAACCCAGTGCTGAAAAGCAGAAGCCATTCTGCAGTTCCTCCTACCCCAGGTCTCAAGTGCAGGAAGAAGTTTCATTTCTGAGCATGTCCAGAGTTGACTCTTCCTTGCGTTCTCTGAATTACCCCGTGGAGGCAGGAGGCTGTCGCAGACTTCCAAGCCCAACTGTAATCCAGAAGCTTTGGCCTCTGGTTTGCTTGCTGAGCATTCTCAGCAAGTCCAATGTACTCCTCAGGGTCTGAAGACTCTCAAGACACAAAGGTGATGTCCTGTGCTAGTCACTGTGATGGTTCAGCAATTGTAGCACCTCTTTGGAACAGCTACAGCTCCATGATAATTGAGCGCTGCTCTGCTAATCAGTTCAAGTCCTGCTGAGAATAAAACTTAACATCGAGGATGCAGAATAGTTTATGGCGCTTTTCTTAAAGGAGACAGAGATGGTTCCCATGAAATTAGGGTAAAGAATCTGAAATAGCAGTAAATGCTTTAAGCACTGTTGAGATAAAATTAACTCCTTTACCAAAGAGGCAAGCACCCAGTGCAGCTGTCTTTACAACTACTTGGGAAGTGACTAAAGAAGGTAAAAACATGCAAAAAAGAATAATAAAAGAGTCAAGTGGCATTTTCCTCACTGTGACCATTTAGCCAAGCAGCAAAAAGAAGAGCAAGAGAAGAGGTGCTTTCAACAGATGAAAACGACAGGCTAATTGTACACGAGTATTTTGATCTTACGGGAAGCAAAGTCCATTCTAAGATATTCATGTAGGAATAAACAAGTTTAATTTTGCCCAGAAACTTACAAAGATCATGAGACTTGTTTTTTAATTATTTTTATTTAGTTAGTTTTTGAACTGCAGTTCTGAAAGTACAAGCACAGTAATGAAATACAGCAAGGAGACAGTGAACTTTGATGTAGGAAACCACCTAGAGAGCAAAACCAAAAGATTCGACGACTGAATTTAAATTACTTCCCCATTTTTATGGAGCAGCTCTTCTCTCCTGCAGTTTAGGAAGGGGCAGAGGGGAGCTTTCTATAGTACCTGGGAAGCCTCAGCTGAAACATTTTACCCCACTAGGCACCTACTGTAATTAAAGTATCAGCATATTTTATGTATCTGCTCTGTGAAATACCACTTTCTGGACTCAGCAGGTCCAAATTAGCCCTGTAATTTAAAACTGTATTCTGTTTCAATGATTATCAGGTCACTGCATGTATGATGCAAGCTACAGCATCTTAGAAGGCACAGCTCTGGCGAAATGCTACAGTTGTGTTATCTTCAGCAGCCACGTGATTAGCTATAAAACACGTTCATCACAATGGCAAGAAGCTCGTCATCTGTTGGTGGCTTCTTCTGGCTGCCAGGCTGCAAGAATTTTTTGATTGTTGGAATGTTGCTTGTTCTTCCCTTAAAAGCCTGTAAGAAGCAGCAGTAAAACAAATTAGAGTTAAGGAAATAATCCTATTCTTTACAGCTTAAAAATCAGGTGACTTGGATTTTTATTCACACACATATTTATTAAACCGAGAAAGGTAGCAGTTCCGTATAGCCAGTTCAGCACTCAGAATTTTCTGAACATACTAGTCTTCTTGGAAAACTCAGGTGTAAATATTCTGATCTGCAGTGCTGGTGCTATAAAGTTTACCTCAGTTTTCCAGATTAGGGTGGTAGAAGCTAATATTAAGTATCCAAGATTCACCTAGTAAATGTGAAATAAAACAAAACAAACAAAAAAACCAAACCCAAAAACTACGGTCTGAATACAAATCCTGCAAATGTATTTGGCCAAAAACGAGGCATGACCAGGAACACCTCAGTGCAAAGCATCATGGGATACAAGATAGAAAAAATTTAACAGCTCTTGTATGTGATTTCTTCAAACCATAATTTTGCTAGCAAAAAGACGACAGAAACTGCAGACCCAACAGGCAAACCAGGGACAGAAATTCCAGACCCAGCAGACTGGAGACTTCCCCTCTTGAGGCTCAGTGCTGGGTCTGAAGACCAAACCAGTCATGCACGGAAGTGAATTCCTGCCAGCTGAGAACCGCTGGGAAAAGCAGAGCTGGAGGAAGGCGAGCCCCCAGCAGCTCTGGGGCACAGCAGGGCACCCATGTTCAGGCTGCTGGAGTCAGCAGGAGTCGACCAGAGAACCATCAGTGACGTGGTACAATGGCTCAGAAGATTTAAACAGCAATTCCCTTTTACACTGGGGCAGTGAAATTTGTGTCTTACATTCAACAGCGAGATCAGACACTCACTAACCTGTAGCGCAGGGAAAGCAGACAGTACATCAGGCTTAAATTCTTCTGTCGCCAAAATTGCTTCCAGCAGATGGATGTCTGCAAAGCTCAGTTTATTGCCAACAAGATAGTCCTGCCCATGGTCTTTTAAGGCCTACAAAACACAAATAAATAAAACACGTCATATTGGATGCAACAGTTTTATCTGGATACATCATTTCGGGCAGATTTCTTCAGAAACAGCCAGCAAAGCAAATCCATGCAAGAACCTGTGAAGTTAGAAAGTGGCAGATACTCTCACAACCAAAATTTGAATCAGAACTCATGTTTCAGTGTGCACAGACTTACCTCTCTCTCTCGCCTACGACACTGTGTAGCTGTAGGCAAGTTTGTTGCCGCAAGAAAGGCTAAAATCAGGGAAAAGAATCAGGACTGAAGGACCTGGAAGAGGTACTCAGGACAGTTTACCTGTAGCACACTTGGATTTTTTTTTCAAGAAAAAATCAAGTGAATTTCCATATGTTTCAGCAAGATTTAAGATTGCTGATGATAGTGTGAAATAGGTCAGGTATGAAGAAACACAGCCTTTCCATTCTTCATACTCTATGGAAGGATTCTTTCATGGCAAATCAGTTATGCAAGAATCACAGCCTGTCCAAGCTACAAGTAGACTATCCTCTGGGTAACAGGAGCAAGAGAAGGAAATGTATCGGTCCCTTCATCTACTCTAATGCTACCCTTAAACAACTAAGCCCTGTGTGCACTCACACTAGGACACCCGTCTGAAACGTCAAAAGCCGATTCCTTCTGCAGTCCCATCTGCCAGTTTCACTCTAAATGAGGCAGTAACCTCTGCCTGAAGCAAAGCTGGGACCCTCACAGAGTTACTCTCTACACTGTTCAGCTTGTCCGTTAAAGCCACATGGAAACTCCCAAACAGAGCATCGGGACGTGATGCAGCACAGCTTTACGTTACCTTTTGCCGCTCCACCTGGCTGCTGAGCGTTTAGAGTGAACACTCACAGCCAGGGATGTTTTCTGGCACTGCGGCACAGCACAGGGACTGCAAACCCCTCTAAGATGAATCAGTGGGCAGCTTAACACAGCTACTACAGGAGGAGAGTTACTAATCATTCTACCAAAATGAAGTAGGCTAAATACCATGGAACAGTTTAGCTGCATCTTTAGCCTAAGTGAACAAGGATTATTTTAAAGACTTTTCTCCAGCAAAAACACTAAAACATATCATAATGACAGTTTAGGCCACTTAGGCACATGTTCAGAGGATACCGGTCTCTAAATTTCCTTTTTTAATAACTTGGATACAAAAGGTAACACTACAAACAGAAGCAGAATAGTGAAATGAGGATCACACCTGGATCAGTTCACACAGGAAAATCTCAACACTGTAAAATAGTTAAAATATCCTCAAGGGAGAAATTAAACAAAACAACAGAATAAGCAGCAACCTGGTAGAAAATGGTAACATTGAGGCTGCCTTCCAGGGGGAAACAAAGAACAAACCATCCCTTCCAGACCAGCTTTTGCCTGGCCAAGAAAGCCTCTTCATCTGTGCTGTGGGGGGTGGCAGGCACACCAGTGCTCTACCTCACAGCTCAAACTTTAGTGCACAGAACACCAGTAAGTAACTACTTTGTGCTTTTAAGATAGATACCTCCTGTTTGCTGAGCCTCTTTCTGCAGACTTAAGGATGCCCAAAGAGCAATTCAGAAA
>NW_009732830.1:0-4424 GCF_000703405.1 Apaloderma vittatum | reverse complement strand
TGGGTTTTAGCTAAACCCAGGACAACAACATATTTAACAAAGGAGGGAAAAAAAAGTGTCTGAGTAACTGCAACAGAAGGAAGACTATGTGAGAGAAAAAACTGCAAACACCAAGGTCAGGGAAGAAGGAGGGGAAGGAGGTGCTTCAGGTTCTGAAACAGAGATACTGCGGTGAAGGCCCTGGCGAGGCAGGCTGTCCCCTGCAGCCCATGGGCATTGACAATGGTGCAGATTTCCACTTTCAGCCCGTGGAGGACCCCATGCCAGAGCAGGTGGATGCCTGAAGAATGTTGTGACTGTGAGAAGCCCACACTGGAGTAGGCTCCTGGACTTGTGGCCACATGGATACAGAAGCTCATATTGGAGCAGTTTTGCTGGCAGGACTTGTGACCCTGTGAGGGACCCATGCTGGAGCAGTTCTTGAGAAATGCAGGCTATAGGAAGAATTCAAGTTGGAGAAATTAATGAAGGCTTGTCTCCTGCGGGAGGGACACCACACCTGAGTGTGAGAAGAGTGTGAGGAGTCCTTTCCCTGAGAAAGGAGCAGTAGAAACAGCATGTGATGAACTGAGCACAACTCCCATTCGCCATCCTCCTGCACCACTGGTGGGGAGGAGGTAGAGAAGATCGTGAATAAAGTTGAGCCCAAGAAGAAGGAAGGAATGGAGAGTAGGTGTTTTTAAGATTTTGGTTTATTTCTCATTTTCCTACTCTGATCTGATTGGTAAATTCAACTAATTTTCCCAAGTGGAGTATGTTTTGCCTGTGACAGTAATTGGTGATTTCTCCCTGTCATCTCAACTCACAAGCCTTTTGATGTGTTTTCTCTTTCTTATCCAGCTGAGAAGGGGATAGAGCAGCTTTGGTGGACACTTGGTATCCAGCCAGGGTGAACCCACCACAAGTTCCTAAATGCCAAGTGCCTATGATTTTCCAGCTCTAGCAGGAGTAAATAGTATCTTCAGTTTACCTTAATGCCTATGAAGAATTCAGTAGGATGTTTTCCTTTTCACTGTAGTCTGCAGTTTGCAGATGTACAAAGGGGTTAAGAAGATGCACATCAATGGACACAGGATAAAGCAATGTTCACTGTGTACCATCAGTCATTTACTCTGTATGAGCTAGTCCTTCTCAGGAAAGATAGATGCTACTGTTTCTTGTGTTCTTAGGTAAGTATTAGGGCAATTTAAAGCTAAATGTTAATGTTCCAGCTAGCCTATAAATCTCTAATGCATCAAACAAATGATCTACATATTTTAGTTATTTTAAATATGGAACTGTATACAAGGAACAGAAATCATAGTAACTGACTCACTGAAGTGTAACACAGCTTGAATTATGAATCTAGTATTGCATATATATATATATATATAATATTGGCATTGAAGTCTTCATACTGTCTACAGATTTTGAGGTGAAAAAAACAAAAGGAAAACTTGATCAACTAAGTGTCAGTATAAAATTAAAGGAAATTATGAACATGCCTCACATGAAATAAGAGGAAGGATTTGCTGAATTAAGTTATCTGTTGTGATGTACTCAAATTTAGTTTATATATAGTTTACTAGATATGATAAGGACACAAGAGCGGTACTTATGCAGACAGTGACTGCAATGTGAAGTGGTGAAGCTCACCACACCCACCATTATAGTAAAGGTCACTTAAATATCATTCACTGAGTTTATTCTGCTGTTTCATGTGAACAAGCAAATGGAAAAAAGATGTTACTGGGGGAAAAACTTTTTGTAGGAAAGCTGATGGGAAAGATGACAATTCTCTTTCTGAAATGGTCTTATGAGCTTTGTGCCATGGTTAGTCATGTTGCCGTGACACATATGTCAGAGTTTGGGAATGTTAGGCTATGTGATTAAAGGATAATCATGAAGAACACAAACATGAGGATCAGAGAGCTATGATAGGTGGAGGAACTTTAATAGCTTAATCAATGAAAATGGGACACCTCCAAATAAGGCATCGGCTTTAGTTCTGCATGCACAGTATTTTCTCATGGGTCAAGAAAGGAGTGAACTAGTGACTTTCAAACTAGGTTTTGAAAAGCAGTGTATTCATCCTCTAGGACAAAGCATTACAGATCAAACATTTAAAAAGAAAATCTTGCAAACCATTGTCCTACTTTCTGAGTTAATCAAATATTACCTATCGTTGTGTGGAATCCTGGTACGTGCATGTGCAAGTTTGTCAGACTTCCAGTTTTTGGTGTCGTACACATGCTTCATGCAGAGACATTTGTTTCATTCTTTGCCTTCTTCACTGGTACCAGATTCAGCTGGTATAAACAAATTTTCTCTGGAGCGAGACTGTCCCTAGGCTTGTTTGGTATTGCCTTGGTTTTACATCAGGGAAGCAGAAACACGTGTGCATATAACGTTTATAATATTGATCCAAAAGATTTTCTGAATATTCTGTGTGTCTACAGTGCTTGTCATATCTCCCTGGGTAATACGCTTTGAAGTCCACATGTTTTCAAGAACTTGCATCTGTCATGTTGCATGCTGAGCCTTTTTTCCTCATCTTCTGTGTGACCAAAGTAAAGGCTTTCAATCGTTATATATTTGGGGCTGGCAACCAAATTTCAGCATCACAAGTGTGATATCTGTATGCACTGGAGGCCAAAATCTTTGAACATTCAGGTTTTTTTCCTGGCAGTCTGGGAACATTAAGAACTCTCATGGAGAGAGAAATTGTTTTACACTAAAAGCAACATATAAAATAAGGACAAATGAGTAAATGATTTCTTAATTACATCAAAACAAACATTTTCCTACTACATGCCATGGGGAAACCACTTTCCAATTTAGATGAGCTTTTATAACATACTGTGACATGTTTAATTCAGAGCAATATTACATGTTTTATTTTTCAAAATGCTCAATTTTATGAAAAAGGAGTGCACAGAAAAAAGAGGTAGCTTGCTCATATTTGAAGGGAAAATGAAGCCACACAGACTTGCTGGCATAACACATAAACCAATGCATATTATATCAGTAGGACTGGGTTCCTTTTGCACATCTATAAGGAGAGGAAGGAAAGTGGGGAACAATTGGGGATAGGTCACGTGAAGGCAAAATATGAACCAGTACATCAGACTTCCAGACTCAAACAGCAGGGAGATAATGTTGCTGCTGTAACACCTAGCACTAAAGAAAGTCTCATGCATAGAAGTGGTCTTTTTCTGCATACCATTATCTGTTTGTTTTGGGTTTTTTTGTTTTTTTTATAATTTTGAAATGAAAGTATGTATGTTTATCAGTGCTTGATAAAATGATGAAAACCACTAACTATTCCTAAGCACAGATTCTGCTTTGAATCCAAATTCATGTTGTGTTTACCTGCATAGAGAATACATAAACACTGAGTTGCGGTAGTTATGAGCCTAAATCATTTGAAAGACAATGGATAAGGATGAAGGACACTATGTCTTTGGGTCTTCAAAAGATCAGGGAAGGCTTGTAACCTTGAAAATTTATCTGAAACCTGAAGATTTGGTGTGAAGTCCTGGTCTTAATAGAATTCAGTGGTGTTTTTTCTGTTTCCTTTGATAGGTTTTAGATTTTTATTTTCCTGGGGGCTTAATGCATAAACTCCAACATGTGAAATAATCAGAAAGTAAGATAAAATGAAAGTGATTACAGACCTAAACATGACTGGCAGATATTGCAAAAATTATTCATAAAACATATTTATTGATGTGGTGAGGGGGGAAGAATTTGGTATTTTTGATCTTACCTTGGTTATTGCTGTGTAAAGAGAAAGGGAAAATGAAAAGGTACTCACTCCCACATCTCAACACTATTATTTTGTGCTCTGTTCCTTTGAAATGACTATGATACTGTGCCTATGATCCTTCAAGTAATTGAAATGGTGTCTTTCCATAATGTATTTGAATAACACAGATTTTTTGTGATCCTCTGACAAACATGTATGATTTGAAGATAATTAGACAAGTCTGTGAATTTTGGAATACTGTAGACATTACTTTCTTAGTGAGGAGTAGTTCTGAGTAGAGGAGAAAAAGTCTAAAGCAATCTTAAAGTAATTTTATGTTAAATATGCAGTGATATAGTTGGACTGTCGGAAAGATTTCTGTTTTCGGAATGAATTTACTTAGCAGAAGCCTATAGAATGATGTCAGGAGAACTGAAAGGGATGTTTTGACTTCTTCTGCTTTGCCTTCACTGCAGTCTCTGGAAGGACAGTTTGGTTTTGGTGTCCAGGTTGCGCTCGTGTCAGCCAGAGCCAATAGACTGCCTTTCAGTAAAAAATTCAGATTGCTCCTCTCTGTGCTTGGCAGGACTGAACATCTCTGGGATGTAGTGAAGGCATTTGTGTTTGTTTTGCTATGTTGGAGGGCACTCAAATAACTCTTCTGAGCCAATCACAGAATCACACAGAATCACAGAAT
>NW_009732829.1:3611-7041 GCF_000703405.1 Apaloderma vittatum | reverse complement strand
AGGGCAGAGCAGAGGGGCAGGAGAATCTCTCCTCTGCCCCTGTGCTGGTCTGGAGCTGCCGTGGCCGCAGCCACCATCATGGGAGGCAGCGGGACGGTCCTGACGGCATTTGCACCCAAGTCTGGAGTCGTCGCCAAGGGCACTGTCCTCCTGCTTTTGGTTTTTAGGGTTAAACGTGAGGTTTATAATAGCATTAACTTGTGGGGCCTTTACGAAACAGACTTTACCAGTTAAAGCCCAGATTTTCTTGGCAATACTAGTGTAGAGTTTTCAGGTGTCCGTGGGCATCCTTACTGTGTTGTGCACTAGGTGGTGTTTGTGATTAAATTCATTCTGCATACTCGAGTGCGTCACCCATTGAAATGGGTGAATGCTTTCCTCAGACATTGCCAGCATTGATCATCTGTGTGTCATTCAACTAGTGCGTTTGTAGCACGTATGCCTGTTTTTCTTCAATATTTTAAGATTATCTAGGAGAGCACCATGGTGGAAATATCTCTTTGGGAGGTTCTTTGTCTGCTTGTTTTGAGGATAGTGTCTTGATTTTGAAAGAGGGAGAAAAAAAAAATGCTTAAAGATGTTGAGCTTGTTTTTCAGTCTTGGACTGCATCCTGCGCTTACCAACCCACTCAAATTAATGAAGTTCATCCAGTACACGGCACACTACTGTTGTGCTGTGTTTTTCATAAAAATTTGGCTTCACTGTGCATTTAAGAGTCTACTGCAAATCAAGCATTTAATTCCTAACTTAAAAGTTACAATGCAATGGGCCCCAAATCTGTGATATACTGAAAAAGGCTATTTGAAACATTTTTGACAAAAAAGTTTGAGTTTTGTTTGTGAATTTCTTTGTTCTTTAGTGTATGAAATTGTCAAGATTCAGGCAAGCTCACATTTATAAATTCTTGAGTGTGCTCATAGACCTACAACAAGATATTTTCTTCCTTTTTATTGATAAAATTTCTTTCCTACGAAAGGAGGAGCCACAAAGCTAGAACTTGAAATTAAAATGCAAATTTGATTATTATGGAAAGTGTGATTTACAGCTGTCAGCTGTAACTGAAAAAGCAGAGCAAGACAAATAGAAAATTAGATGTTGTTACCAGGTTGCGCTGAATTCTATTTTCTTTGTCCAAACCAAAGCCTAAATCCTCTAGTTTCTGTGTTCCAGCAGTCCTTTCCATGTATAACATACCTCAGGATCACAGCCTGAGTCAGAGTTTGAACGTGAGCCTGACCTGTGAGTCTCTTCGTGCCATGACATGTAACCTGTTCTGTAATGTGTTGTGTGTCTCCGTTTCTTTGATGCTTTGCATTTAACAAGATCACTTGTGCTTAAAATCGAGCGTATATATAACTGCATCAATGTCCAAAGTTAACAAATCAATTCTGCTGCTCCCTCTTGAATCTTTTTCTCTTGGATTTATAGATGACCAGCTTGGAAGGGACCTCAGGGATCATCTAGTCCAACCCTTTAAGGTAAGGAATACAGTTTGAATGAGGCGGCCCAGCACCCTGTCAAGCTGAGCGTGAAAACTGTCTAAGGCTGGGGAAGCCACCACTTCTCTTGGAAGACTGTTCCAATGTCTAACGGCTCACAGGGTGAAAAATTTTCCTTCAGAGTCCAATCAGAATTTCCCCAGGAGGATCTTGTACCCATTGCCCCTTGTGTTTTCCATATGAGTCCTCGTAAAGATGGAGGCTCCATCTTCCTGGCAGCCCCCCCTACATCCTGGTACATGGGAATAAGGTCGCCCCTGAGCCTTCTCTTCTCACGGCTGAGCAAACCGAATTCTCTCAGCCTTTCTTCATCTGGCAGGTCTTCTACTCCTCTGACCACCCTCGTGGCCCTTCTCTGGACCCTTTCCAGCCTGTCCACATCTTTTCTCACAAAACTGAAAGTCTGTTTGCTGATCCTTAAAGAGAACCCTTCTTTTATGGGACACCAGCGATTTTTGCATGAAAATGTTATTCTAGAAATCGTGACTGAAATGCTGTAGCTGAGTATTTGTCCTAAAGCTGTAAAACATGTCTCCTACTAAACGCTGGCACCTTATCAAAAAGCTTATCAAAAGAGTCCCACTTTCTTGTGATGCCTGTTGTCCAACCTCTTAGGAAGACGCTCTCTTGCCACGTGGTGAGACATAGGTGCAGTGTTGTTGGTCTGCACATGTGCAGCAGTTCTGGGGCACCCCAGGATCTGGTGAGCTGCAGTCGTGTGAATGGGTTGGACACTTTTGGCCCAGCTGGTTAGATCCTGCTTTGTTTCAGGGACTTTGGACTCAGACTGTCTCCCTGGCCACCCTCTTTCCTAAAGCTCCTTCCCTGTCGGAAAGGAGTTGCCTATGACCTGCATGAATTATTCTGGGTGAAAATTAAAAATATAACTGAAAGAGACAATTTAATTATTTTTTTTAAGTGAGAAGCCTGCCCACAGCGCTCAGAGGAGAGCCTAGCTATTTAGAGACAGAAAGGTTTGTGAAAGAGCTTGTGGTGTTTGAGAAGGGGATGAAGTGACTAATGAAATGGCCTTGTTCCAAGCAAGCATTTAGATTTGAGCACGTGCTTAATTTTGGGAGTGTGCTTATGCTTAAAATTAAGTACCTATTTATGTACTCTGCTGACTCCGGACACTGGTGCCGTACATGAGGTTAAAATAAACTAAGAGAAAAACTTTGTCAAATTCATTGATTTAAGAGTAGGGCTACAACTGCTCAGCGCGTGTTTGCTGCTTGTAACTTGTTAACCGTTGGGCTCTGCGGTTCTGCTTTTATATTCATGCCCAGCTATTAACTTACCTGTTTCTGTCTATACTGCAGACAGTAGACCAGGAGCTGAAATGACTGCAGGATAATGTACAGGGCATGCACTGTGCCCAGATGAGCTATAATCTTAGAATGAAAAATCAGAATGAATAAACGACTAACTAACTCAGCAGAATAAAATGGGGAACCCAGCAAGTCACAAGATTTCCACAATAAAGTATCTGAAGCCGTTACAAGATAGAATATTCTGAAAAATCACAGTGGAGATGGAATAAGGTTTTCTCAGTTATACATTGAGATTATCACAGGAAATCAGAGCCACTGTGTGAAATCTGGAAGATTTTTTTTAAATTCAGTTTCAGACCTGAGCTGGCCCTGAGTTTGGTAGATCTGGGATCTTGATAGAGGGACCCAGCTATTGTCATGGAATGTTTTATTGTCTCCTTAGATTTGGCTTGTGCTCCCAATGCCAAGCGTATGTGAGAAGTTGCTTTCTCTTTAAGGGAAATTTGCACGTGTTTTGAGCTGAGCTCGTGGTACCTGATGGAGAAAGTAAGTTCAGGCGAGAAGCTGTGTTGTGACAACTTGAGCTTAGTGGCCACAAGAAGCCCCGGCAGCGCTGCCGACTGGGGCAGGAGGGGCTGGGGGGGGGGCGGGAGGGGGGG
>NW_009732829.1:0-3279 GCF_000703405.1 Apaloderma vittatum | reverse complement strand
CACCCCCCTGCGGGGAGGGGGCAGTCAGGGAGGGTCGGGCTCTTCTCCCTGAGAGGCTCCCAGCGGGTTAAGACGTGGCAGCAGGTGAGAATAAACCTTTGCCCGCCTGCAGCAGCTTCCTTCAGAAGGTCTTGGTGTGCACGTGGAACTGGGTTTGGACAAAGCCTCTGTGGCCTAAGTGGTCATGACCCTGGTGCGTGTGAAGAGTACACACGGCCATGGGCTGCCGGGGAACCCCAGTGTGTGTTGGGAGCCCCAGTTTGAGAAGGGTGAGTGGGTAGAACAGGAGATGGATGGTGACTCTCCCTTAAGGAAGAGTGGGAGGTCTTTGTTACAGATTCAGTGAACCGTGGCAGAGCGTGTTTTGAAAACCTGATTGCTACAGGAGTGTGTTTTAGTGGATTTATGTGCTATTTACGCAGAATTTCTCCATCCTAGGTTTGGGACTTCAGTTGAAGGGATGAGCTGCCTCCCACGAAGTGACTTTCTCCCAATGGAAACAGCTTGCCTTCAGCCCCAAAGCTTTTGTTTTCATCCTGTGTGCCTTTTGATTGATTAATCATCAGTGAACAATTGCTAGGGTGATTTTAAAATTTATTTATTTAGTTGAAACTTGCCTCATCGGATTGTTCTGAGCATGTGCTACCTTGTCATGCCTTAATTTCTTTTCCTTGCAGAATTTCTAATAGGTTAGCTTCCCTTTCTTTATTTGCACAGAGGCTGCTAGAGACTGGATAAATGTTTGTGGGTGTCTCTCCCCCTCCCTTACACCACACCCGGAGCCTGCCCTGCCAGAGCCCCTCCTCTGCCTGGGAGAGGGCAGTAGAAATAGTGAGCTCCCTCTTTGTGAAGGAAATTTGCTTTCACTGCCTTGCTCAGAGGTGCCTTTGAGAGGAAAACTGATGTGGTTTTGGTAGCTTTGGTCCGAGGAGGTGATTTTGATGGTGATGGGGCCACGCACCATCATTTTACTCTGTGCTGTTGTGGCAGGAGCTTCAGGGAGTAAGTAGAAGAAACTTTTTCCTCTGCTATGATCGATCTGTCTCAACACTATATCCTTCTGCTGAGGAATGATCTCACTAGCAAAAATTCTGTAGCTCGTGTTACAGCGTGGAAGTTTGCACTAATTCTGGTAGCAGCTTTGTCTCGATTTTCAGGGTAGCAGCTCACTGGACTCGCTGGGTGGCCCTGGGCAGGTGGGAGGGCACGCTGCCTCTAAGGGGCTGCGCAGTGCATCTTCCTGCAGCCTTGCTGGGGAAAGCAGCAGAAACAGTGAGATTGTGCCATTTGTCATCTGCAAAAGTGTTCTAAAATTGCGCTGACGTGGCTATTTGCAGATGGCAAGCGTGAGTAGATCGTGAGATGTGGGTGACGCGGTCCTCCGTTACTCCTGTCAACTGAAAGAGATCAGTGAATATTGTTTCTAGAAGCAAAACGAATTGTGGAAGAAAATTTACAATTTAAAAAAAACAAAGCAAAGTGCGGAAACTCTAAATTCAGGCACCTTTACAAAATTCAAGTGCTGATCCATCCAGGGTGCTCAGCCCGCCCCACCATCTGTGTGTGATTAAAAATGGTGAGCGGAGCATTCAGGTATCCCCACGGGAGCTGAGAGAGCTCTTAAACCTTTGTGCTGGGGAGACGTGCTCACCGTCTTCAAAATCTGATGGGACATAACAGAGATTGAATTTTCCAAGTTTGTCTTACCATATTTATTTTCAGGTTCTTGTTGTACTGATTTAGTTGTTAAAAGCCTTGACCCTACTTTTTTCTACTGTTTAAAAGAAAAGGGTGAGATAGAGAGCTCTTTTCTTACAAGATCCACTGGATATTTAGGGATTATTTTTTCCCCCAAGGAAACTGAGAAGTGTATTTCTTTCTTCAAATGGTGTGTTTGAAATGTTAAAGTTGATGGAGATATTTTATATATAGATAGATTTATTTATAAAAAATTAATAGTCGAGTGACAATTCTTACATTACGTGACCTGATCTCTCTAGGTTAGGTTTTGCAGATATTTGTGGCACTAGACCAAGTTTGCTTGAAAATAGCATGTTATTCATACTTTTTTAAAGGTGAAATCTCAAGTTCCACATAGAGAATTAATTCTGCAAAATAAAAAGGAATATTTGTTGGGAGGAAAATATGAATAGAGGGGTAAGAACTTTTCAAGAAAGATGTAATTCCACTCTCCAGAAATTTAAATTTTAACTTGGGAATAAAAATTTGTATAAGCTTGAGTGGGTGCTGAAGAAACAAACACTTAGAATCATAAAATGACCTAGGCTGAAACACTTACTTATTTTATTCCAAAACCAGTGAATTCCCTTTTTTCCTCCTGCCAGTAATTTTGATGTTTTTTAAAAAATGAGATTAAGGGAAAATATGGTTCCAAAAAATGATATGAATGTGGATTTTTAAATGTTGTAGTTTGACAAGAGCATTTCCTTCAGACATATAGCATATATAAAACGTCCAAAGGCACAGAACCAGAATAGTGAGGCTTTTTTAACTTCGGTCTCCAGCAGGAAACAAAGCTGGGCAGCACAGGGGTGTTAGCCGACACCTGAGGAGATTCCTTAGCACATAGCGTAGCGCAGAGGATGGGTTGGTCAGACTTACTATCCAACTTCTTGTGGGCGTTGAGTTATTTTAAATATGGATTTACCAATAATAGCACATTAGGGCTGAATAATTTTCATACTAATTACATAATGTAATACATGATTTGTTAATAAAGGAAGCATTTTCTTTCACTACAGTACATAACAAGTGCCGCTAATGGAAGCGCAGCAGGATCACCTGTTTGATTTTGGTTGTTCCCGGAGCATCACTGCAGTGTGTGTGAGCTTCTGGGGTCCGACTGATTTTGCCACGTGCCTGCCGATATCTAGGACGTGGGGTAACACGCAGAGCTGAGTGCTGGGCTTGATGATCTCAGAGGTCTTTTCCAGCCTCAACAATTCTGTGATTCTGAGATACTGACCGTTAGTGGTACGGGATCGGGTCCTAGAACGTGCATCTCGTGTCCATCACGGGGCTCCTCAAAGTTCCTGAGGTTCAGCTCAAGTTTAGCACAGAAGCTCTCAGGACATTGGGACCAGTGGGCCAGTCTTTACCTGAGTACCTGTGTATCTGCCAGAGGGGAAAGCAGTCTGCAATGACTGTTTCATGTGCTGAAATGTGATTTGTATCCGTGTAGCCCTTTGAGCAGCCGGCCAGCATGTCTGTAAGGCTGTCACAGAGATACAGGGAAAGGGCCCTGGGGGTGCTGGTGGG
>NW_009732828.1:239-627 GCF_000703405.1 Apaloderma vittatum | reverse complement strand
TCCAGCCTAGGCCATTCTATAATTCTATAATAGTAAGAATGTTTTAAAGTCGATGAAATGATGTACTTTCCTGTAGTTCTGCCATTAAAAAGTAAGATTTATTATAACTAATAAACGTTACATAAATACAGATTGGTTTTAGACAAGAAGCTATTATGAAAAATGCACCTATGCCTTAACTTTGGCAGAACAGGAATTTTAATTTTTTTTCAATAGGGATCTTGATGTGCTGATAGCAATTATTATTATCATCATCATCCTCATTAAATACATACAATATTAATGATATTATATTAATGATGTAATATAGAATCAGAGAATGTTGGGGGTTGGAAGGGACCTCTAGAGATCATCTAGTCCAACCCCCCTGCCAGGGCAGGATCCCGTA
>NW_009732828.1:0-208 GCF_000703405.1 Apaloderma vittatum | reverse complement strand
AGCCTCCAGAGAAGGAGCCTCCACAACCTCTCTGGGCAGCCTGTGCCAGTGCTCTGTCACCCTCACAGTGAAGAAATTTCTCCTCATGTTGAGGTGGAACTTTTTGTGTTCTAACTTAAACCAAATATTTCTCGCTCTATTACTGGGCACCACTGATATTTATATACCTCAGTAAGATCGCCTCTCAGCCATCTCCTTTCAAGGCTAA
>NW_009732827.1:0-564 GCF_000703405.1 Apaloderma vittatum | reverse complement strand
TCTTCGGTGGGAGTGTCGTGCAAGCCGGTGCACCCTCCTCGGAGGCCAGCGCAGGCAGATGCGTAAAAGCCTGAAAAAAAACAAACCAGCAGAAAAAAGCAGAGAAGAGAGGAGAGGAGGGGGAAGGCGACTTTAGCGCTGGTGTTTAGAGCCGCAGCGCCTCGATCTAACGAATCCTCTTGGGGATGCTGAGCTGCCTTCCCAAGTTATCTGCCCCAGAAATAGAGCTTTCCTATGTGCGTCTGTTAGAACAAGTCTCTGCTGGATAGGTTTTTAGCAGAGAGGATGTGATCTTTCTATATTTGCTCAGAGGACGATAATACTGACGCTTTCTATTTTTAACACAGCAGCGGGGCAAAAAACGCACTTGGGGAGCTTTCAGGGAGCAAGGACGGCTTCTCCACTCAGGGCTCTGCCAGCACGGCCGGGCTTCGGGAGTGCCTGGTGGGTGAAGGGAGCCGCCTCCGGGGCTCCGGTTTGGGGACTGATTCGTGATTTCGAGTGGTTCTGCCCTGGCCAGGTCCTTCTGCCAGGCGTCACAGGCTCGCGTTGGTCCTCGCAGGC
>NW_009732826.1:0-245 GCF_000703405.1 Apaloderma vittatum | reverse complement strand
CCCAGGATTTCCCTGAGGAAGGAGGACAAGATCTTCATTTCCAGGGGCTGGAGGTCAACATCTTTGGATGATACAACACATCCATGTTTACTTCATTTTGATTTTCCTGACCTGTCATCTTTGCTTCCAGTTTTCTGTTCTTACTGGGCCTTGGGGAGGCTTTCTCAGTAGTGCCCCTCACTGGGATTCATTAACAGTAGAAGAAACTTTGGATTTTGAATCTGACTTCGACTTCCTGAGTGATG
>NW_009732825.1:0-491 GCF_000703405.1 Apaloderma vittatum | reverse complement strand
GTGGCGCAGGAATTTGCTGTTTGCGCCTGTGTTGCAGGAGGTTGGGGGAAGGAAGGAGCATGTGTGTGTGTGTGCGCGTTTGGCAGTTGTTATTATTTAATTTTATTTTCCTGCCTCCATCCAGGAATCTCTGCAATGTGCCGGCTGCTCCCCGGGAGGCTGGGGCGGCCGGGAGGTACTGCTGCCGCTGCTGGAACGTGACTCAGTCTTGCTGCTCGCCCTGACAGGACATGACCAGACTGCCAAGGCTGGGGAGAAGCCCCAGCTCTGACGCTTTGCCTGCGCTGGCGGGCAAGGACGCCCAAAATCTCCCCGCAGCGCTCAGCCCCCACATCCCACGAGGGGATCAGCCCGTCACGGTGGGGCAGAGCTCAGGCTGGGGGGCAGAATGGGCTCTTTTCTTTATTTTCTCCTTATCTTGTCTTTATTTCCCTTGATTTTTGTCTTTGTTTTCCTTTATTTGTCTTTATTTTCCTTTCTTTTCCTTCACT
>NW_009732824.1:39818-41441 GCF_000703405.1 Apaloderma vittatum | reverse complement strand
TGGCTGGGCCTGATGCCCCTGTTGTCCTGCCTTGCTGTGTGATCACCTGCAGGATGAACTGTTCCATAATCTTCCCTGGTACCGAGGTCAGGCTGACAGGCCTGTAGTTCCCTGGATCCTCTTTCCTGCCCTTCTTGTAGATGGGTGTCACATTGGCAAGTTTCCAGTCATCCAGGACCTCCCCCGTTAACCAGGACTGCTGATAGATGATGGAGAGTGGCTTGGCCAGTTCCTCCGCCAGCTCCCTCAGCACTCTCGGGTGGATCCCATCCGGCCCCGTAGACTTATGAGTGTCCAATTCCCTTAGCAAGTCCTTCACTTCTATTTTCTGGATTATGAAGGTCCCTTCCAGCCTATGCCATTGTATGATTCTATGATTCTATGATTCTATGACTTGCTACAGAAAGAACAGTGCTACTTTGAAGGCTACTTTTGTGAATATTGATGTTCATATGTGGGGAACAGTCAGCACAAGACCAAAACTAAAATCAGCCATTGTAATGCCAGGGTCAGCTTTGTCTAATGACCACCTTTCTCATTTCAGTTGCAGTGAAGGTACTCTAGTTTTTATTATGCCTGTATTTACTTTTATTTTTTTTCCTTCAAAGCTGCAAAAAACAATGCAAGTAAAGACCCACATGACATCTTAAGGATAGATAAAATTTGTTATAACTGTCTAGCATTTACTTCTAAGCTTTTTCTGCAGGAGCAGAAAAATAAATCAATAGTAGCTAAAGAAATCAGTTTTGACATTTGAAATCTGACACACAGGATTGGCATATTTTCAATGTTTTGTTTGTTATATTTCTTGCAGCAATATTTAGCTACTGCCGATGGCTTTGCAGTACTCTGAGCTTTGGATGTGCAGAAATGGTTCCAAATAATATATCTTAGAGATATGAAGGTAGAAAAGCTTTTTAAAGGAAACTTCAGTGTTTTTCTTCACTGTGAAATTTTATGTAGGAGTGTTGCTTTTTTAAGTTCTCTAACATGTGATGGGGACTGGTGAAGCAGTAGATACAAACTTTATTATATTCTGGGAGCTGATCAAAGTCTTTAACTATATATTTTTTGTAAATAAATATTTTGCTTATGATTAATGTCTGCTTCTTACAGAATATTTTGACCTTTAGTAAAAAAGAAATAATAACAAACAAACCACTGAAAACAGAAAATTTGAATCCAGAAATGTCAATTAAATCCAGAAACATGAACATAGTTATCGCATCTCCTGCTCCATTTCTCTTTACTGTCTGGCTGCTGAAGACATAATATTTGCTAGTTTGACCTTATGACTAGGTGTTTCAACAGAAGGAGAGATGAGAATATCTTGGTCAATCTTCCTGAGTGGATAGAGATGTAGAGAGCACTTGTGGTATAATTGCTGCAAGACACTTTTTGCCAGCTTGCACCTCTGCATGTGGCAGGAAAAGTTCTGTGATGCACCATACCAATGGAGCTCAGAAAGAACAGCCCAGGAATATAGCTCCTTTCCACAATGTAGACTGGGACAAAGCCATATTAAACTTTGTGAAATACATTTCAACTTGCACAGCTCTTTGCATAATGTTTTCTTCTATTTTTCCTAAAAATCAGACAGAATAACCTGTCTAGTGGAAAGAG
>NW_009732824.1:27130-39787 GCF_000703405.1 Apaloderma vittatum | reverse complement strand
TGTAAAATATGAATATATTTTTATTTTACTTAAACACTTTGCTCTTATCAAAGGTGCTTTTCTGCAGCCCTTAAAGTGCTTAACTGAGAGTAAATTTCCAGCCCAGAAAGTAATTTAGAAATACTCAGAACATAAGCTTGCTTTATTTTCTGAGTATGTAGAGGTGAAATGACAGTCTCCAGTAATCCATCAGATAACGTTATGTTTACTGTTGGAAAAGCATTAAGATAATGTAGAAGCTGACCTGAAATAGCCCTAAATTAGCTTCAATTCAAGTTAAAATTTTAGCAGAATCCAGTTTATTTTAAGCAACGTTTTCATCAATGTATGTTAGTCCATATTTTCAGTTTCCACTCAGGAACAGAGGTGGAAGTTCAGAAAAGCTTTTTTTTTTTTCTTTTACTTAGAAAGGAGATCTGGAAAAGGAGAAAATTGTTTATCTTAAGAATCTCAAGAGTGAACAGATTCACATAGTCTTCAGGAAGACTAATCTTGCTAGATAACTAGAAATTGTGTTGAAAATAATAGACTTTATTTCTTAAAATCTACACCTGATGAAATGTCAAGTTATAATTTTTTCCTTTGTTCTTTGGTCTCTAAGTATTCCTCTAGAATCCTTTAGTACGTTGCAGCTCTAGAATATGTTTTCTTCCCTTGCTCCATGTACATAACTGCTGCTGATGCCAAGTACTGTCCGCTGACCATGGGGAGGAGAAGCCATCTACAGCGTTCAGGTCAGGGGAATTACTCCTTGACAAAAGTGGATTTCTACATTGGCAGAAGAGAGTTTTAATTTCTGGATGCAGTTTCAGTGAATATCACACATATTTTAGTAAACAAACAGAAGAAGTGTGCTTTTGATGTGTATTAAGTGAGAATTTGACTCCCTTTCAGCATGGACCAGGTCCACCTGGATGCCGGGATTTCTGGTCTATATTTACGTTAATAAATTCAAAGTACCATGACCTAGCCTTTATGCTAATTCCTTGCACCGTTGTCTCCTAAGTCAACTGGTGCTTTCCAAGGGTTGTTCTAGAGAGAGTTCAGAACTTAGAACAGAGCATGGGCCATTCCTAGTGAATAATCTGGATGCAGCCACCCTGTCTTGGACGGTGGGAGTCTTTAGAAACATGGATGTAAGCCAGTCCCCATACAACCAAACTCAGAGAACGGGCCTCAGTACAGTGACTTTTAATAATGCAGATGTTGCTTTAGATGTTTTACTGCCTGTGACTATACAAACCAGCAAAGAATGATATTATAAAATAGAATATTGAACCTATACTAAGGTACATTTGCTGCTAGAGGAGTAATTTTTGGTGACAAAAATGAAGGCAAGGATTATTACCTTGAATTAGTACTTTCCATTCCTCTCCTGCTCTAACTGGAAACAGAAGAAGACTTGCAAATCACAATACTTAACATATGACGAGGTCTCTGATGGGTTCTGGTTTAACCATACATGAGACTTTTGGCAAGGTTCATTTTGAAAGGAATCAGGAAGCCAAACCAAGGCTTTGTTGGGGGGTATTTTTGCCCTTGCTGTGATGTGGTCTCATCATGTCACTCAGGAATGAGGCACTTGCTGTTACATTAAACACAAAAATAACACAGGAAATTGATTTATGTTGGCACAGTTTTCCTATTTTAAATTATTTACCTGAAATCCAAACCAGAATTGCAGTCAAAGTATAGTTCAGAGCTCAGATTTCTTGGGCTCATGTGTTAGAGAACTCAACATTTGTTCCAGATGGTCCATCTGCCTTTGATTACTATTTTCTGGTAAATAAAACGAAGAGAGTACATACATTCACTGACACATTGGAAAAAGATAAAATAATGTTGAGAGGTTTATAAAATAAATTAATGAAAGTAGCCAAAGAGTGAGAACAAATATTAGAAGAAAAGTATGTCTCCTTTTGGAACAGATTTTTAATATCCCTTTTATCTCCTGATGCTTGAGTTGATAATTGGAGCCATGAGAAAAATGCGCAGACACTCCTCATATTAATCACTAAGAAATTCCACTTACTGCACAGCCAGTGCAAGCATTTATGGATATGGACTGAAGTGAAAAAATTATTTTTCCATTTTTAAGACAGTGTTTTACCTGGAGAAATAGAAGACTACCCCATTGCAAACAGGCAACTCAATACCAGAGACCCCCTTACCTATGAGAGTGTTGAGGTGGGAAACCCATTAAGATAGGCTGATATCACATTTTACCGACTGACTGCCAAACTGCAGTGCGAATATTAGTGGAAGTGCTTTTGACATAGGAAGGATTTGGTTAACTTTCTGATTATCATTATTTTTTTCCCTCAAGCTTTTTCACTTTGGGTCCTAGCCAGAACCTGAAAAGGAAATACCTCTGTACACTGAGAGAAACTATTTGTGAAGAATTTCTGGCTTGACCTTAAACAGGAATTGTCTGAAATTACAGGAAAGACTTTTTACAAGATTTCCCTCCTAGCTTTTCAAATGCAAGCCATTCAGAAGTTTTGGGTGCTTATCAGCAACTCCAGGAAACATTTAAGGCTTGTCCAGTTTATAGCTAACAGGGAGAGGTCCTTGTAGATGGCAAAGAATAGTGCCATTTTCTCGGAAAGTTACTAGTTTCCTGACTATGGGCTGAGTTGGAACAGTATAGAGACAACAGTAAAAACAGTATATGGGCAGAATATTTTAATTTTCAGCCTCAAGGTATTTAGTGTGACCATCCAGTGTTACTGTAGCCATGTAAAAGGGCTAAAGAAGGTAACTGTGCAGTTTATTTCATTAATATTAGCTTTTTAAATTTTACTCCCAAGTGGACCTTTCCTACCATGCATGCAGAAGGTATCAACTCTTCGTAAAGCAGCTTTGCATTATGTAAAGGTTTATTTAGCAAAGCTTTCTGAAAAAGGCAGGTAAACACCTCTGCTAAATAGAGTTTGTTGTTTAAGTGTCCCCACACTGAACAAGTAAGAGAAAATGTGAAATACTCATCAGACCCTTTCGGGACTGTGTAACACTGCCGTCTAAGTGCCAGTCTGTAAGCATGCTGACCTTAGAAGAACTAGTGGTGTGCTGTGGTTTGTATTCCACTCGAACTTCATGCCTATCGGGAAGTTTCTGAAGCACCGGCGTGCCTATTTAGCCAGGGTCTCCTGTTCAGCTTGCCTGTGGCACTGCTCTCTGTTACTGGGTATTTGCTGCAGGTTTGTTCTGAGGAGGGCTGCTTGCCATGACCGAGTGAAGGCTTTGGTCACTTCTCCTGAAATTCATAGTGAGAAATCTAGAAATGTGTCCCAGTCAAAATGATTTTCTTTTGTTTATTTCCATGAGTGAAGGCTCATGTTTGTTTGGGGAAGTTTCCAGCTATTTTTCTAATCTCCCCTTCAAGAAGTAGAGAAAGCAGTCTATCAAGTTCAACTTACGGGTAATGCTTTTATCACACAATTTCAAGAGAGAGAGAGTAGGTCTGCTCATGATCAGAGCTGCTCTTTATTAATATATAATGTTTTTTTATTAATGTGATCATTACCTCCTCTTAATATGTTATTTCTGATAACCAGTGAAGAAAACCTGTGTGTGTGATATTATGTTACACTGAAGGGCTATTTATCTGAATCTCAATATTATTGGAAAAATCATAAAGTTTAAGACCTAAAAGTAAAACTAAATAAATATTAAATGATTTTTCATCAATTTGCCAACTTTCTAAAAGTCATTATTTGCAGGCACTTTTCTGTCTTCGGATTTCTATTGTTACCATCATCATCATCATCATCATCATCAATTTCTTTCTTTGATTCTTTCTTTGTTTCTTTATTTGTTTGGGTTTTTTTGTTTGTTTGTTTGTTTCTTTCTTTTTCTTTCTTTCCTTTTTCCTTTCTTTCTTTGTTTCTTCGTTTCTTTCTTCCTTTCTTCCTTTCTTACTTTCTTTCCTTTCTTTCCTTTCTTTTTTCTTTTTTCTTTCAACTTTTGCTTCAGGGAGATTACAATGCAATTATGTCATGTTCTGAAGAGTTATTGACATTTAATCATGAAGTAAGATAGTGATAAACATGACTTTATTTTAAATTGTTTAACATAAGAATAGTATCTTCAAACTTGACATAGGAAAACAAACATTTTTTCCTGAAAATTCAATCAAGTAAGAGGATACCATGTTTCACAAAGTGGTTATACTTTCTAATGTAGCCTAGGCCTAACCTGGAGGCAATGTTGACTCCAACACTAGTAACTGGACTAAAGGTTTGGATTCCCCACAAGTATCACATTTGTCTCTAAACCCCACTAGAATTTGTTTTCATCTACATAACCTTGACTCCTCTTTGATATTGTCCCTGTTTTCTGAGAGCTCAGATCCTCCTGATGTCCTTTGTGTTTTGCTTTGTTTCTTTGCCCATTTTCAATAAGCTTCTTTCTGCCATGTAGATTGGTCCTATTCCTTTTTGTTAGAATTACTTTAGTCCCAAATCAGTTTTGGTAGACAGAATTGCAAAGGTATCCTAGGGTGATGAAAGTACAACGTAAGTACAGAGATATTGCACTAGACAAAAAATTCCTATCATACAGTCTTTTGCCTAAGGTAGCTTCTCAGGAGGTAATAAATTGGATCAAACTTTCCAAAGATTTATTTGAAATAAATTGGATCTTGGCACCTAAACCTGAAAGCATATTATGGTCCGATGCTAACACTGCATGGCTGTATCATTGGCATATCAGTATTCCTAAAAGCGAAGGAATAACTGGCATAGATATATCAGAGGAGATAAATGATTTTTCTTTTCACTTTTCCCTATTAGTCATTGTAGTGAACTGTTTGTGAAGTGAGGGGAGAGCTCAGCTGAGCAGTAAGGAACCTCGAAAGCATAGCATCTGCCTTTGTCTCTCACACAGTCTGACAGAAACATGCTATAAAAAAAAATCCAGTTTTTAATAACATACTAACCTTATCTTAATCTCATAAATGTATATATCTAAGATGCTAAATGTGGCCAGCTTCAAGCACTATTTCTTTAAATATTGACCTGTATCATACAGTGAAAGATTCTTCAGCAAACGATAGTTGACAGCTCAACCACTGGCATGCTTGTCTTAATGTTTTTCTTGTTCTTGCTTTGACAGTTAAGGATTCTGTCTCCTACCCACTGAAAAGATATATTTTTAAACACACATTAAGAGCCAAATCCAGAACTTATATACAATAAGCAATTGAATAAATTTTCATTAATTAACTAGTATTTTTATCTCAATACTTTATATTCTTAAAGCAAAATCTGTGAAGAGTGGAAGCCAGTTTAATATCTTAAGCAAGATTTTTGTGAAAACATTTAGTGTCCTAATTGTTCCATGTGTCTTTGAGTCTTCACATGTTCTGAATTTAGTTTCAGAAAACCACGTTATATCTTTTTTTCTGCTTACCAGAACCATATATTCATGAAGATTTGAATAAATTATGCCTCAGAAGTCTTTTAACACCTAATACCTCAACTACTTAAATCTACACAGTATTTAAGTATTTAAGTAGTATTTAAGTAGTTTTTCTTTTTATTTTGTCTTTTTTATTTTTTTGTTTTTCTTGATTTGTAACTTCTTTCTTTGACATACAGAAATAAGATAAAACGAGGATTGCTTTCTCATGATATTCATTGGAATTTCATGTTTCTGTGTCTGCTCAAAGGGCCCATTGGGAGAGCCAGGCTTTGGGAAAGGTCTTTCTCATGAAAACCAAAGGCATCTTGTATGTAATTTTGAGAGCGAGTTGTATGCATGCTTGAACAGGAATGTGAATCCAGGAAAGAACTGACCAGTAATTCAGCTGAGCAGTTCTTCAGTTGGGATGCTGAAGGGTACAAGTGTACCAGAAGCAAATCTCTTTGGAAGGTGCTACAGTGAAAGACAAAGGTCTCTAATGCAAGAAGCACTGCTGCAGATCGCTGAGGACCCTCCAATATAGAAGGAAAAACAAAGCAATGCAGAAGGAAGGAATGGCTTGGAATTGATACAGGGGATGCAGAGTTTCTTTCCTACAATCTGCTATTACACACAGACATCGCTATAGTGATGAATCCATGTTGAAGCTATGAGGTCACTGGCAGAGCCTCAAGAAGGGAAGGCCAACTTTCTTCTTGGAGCCAGCTCTTTCCAGCTCATTCCTTTTAATTCTTAAGTAAAAATTGCTCCAGGCTGATATACCACATGCTACTGACCAAAAGAGAGCTGCTCCAGGTCTGCAAACCAGGAGGAGGCTGCGCATAAAAAGGTGATCATCGCATTATACTCAACTTGCAATCCATGTAAGAATTTCTGCTTAAGGACATTGATGATAGCCTGGCTGGTTTTAGAAATCTAGCAGTATCGTTCTGGGATTCATATAAGAAATTTTCCATCCAGTGTCTTTGTCCTGGAAAGAAACATGTCAGGCATTCTGCTATTTTTCATTTGATTTACAGGGAAAACAATATTGCCAAATATTGCCCCTCCCATCTGGATTTTCCCTATCTGGTCACCAACCTCCAAGTGAACATTCCCCTCTTATGAAAACTTCTGAATGGCATCTGTTAAATATTTCAATTAATAAAATTTATAAGAATGCCAATTTGTTAACATATGTATTATACATATTATGTACTATCTAGCAGTATTTTCTAAGTACCTCCATCATCAACATCAAGTAGTACGACAGGTGCCAATGAGAAATTCTGGACCTATGTTGGCACCTAATACTTTGGAGTAGTATGTGTTCCACAGATTAGGAATTATTACATTTTATTATGTACTATATATAATATTTTACTCTATCATGTTCTAAATAGAATTTCTTCTTCAGTTATATTTGAAAGCAGGCAAGCTGCAGAAACACCACGGGCTAATGAAATTTATTAGTCAAGGAAAAAGCTCAGATTATATGTTTTATAGTTAGGTATCACTTTGCCCACATGATCAAACACAGATCCTCATCCACAGCCTCCAAGTAAACATGGCTATTCTTACTTTCCTCTCATTCTCCTTTGTGGATTCACAAAATGACAGAATGATGAGACCATTCTGTATCATCCCACTCACTATAAAATTAATCCCATAATTTCAGTAAAGGAATATTTTTTTCCCCTTCTGACTGATATTCTGTTATGAAATTTAACCCCCTTGGGCATGCAGGGAGAACATCTCAGTTTTCCAGCCCCAAAATACGTACTTTTTGCCAGAGTCAACAGGAAAAGAAGACATACAGCATCCAAGTGACTTCGCTTCATATTTCCCTGATGCCCAAACAACCGGAAAGCAGCAGGACGAAAACATTTCATAAATTTCTTCCTAGGTGGTACAGACTCTAAGACAGGATGTTTGGTCAGTCCCTGTAGGAATATTACAATACGGGGAAATCTAGTGCACATTACACACATGTATGAGAGATGTTTAAAACTTAACTGGACAATGCATTAGCAAGTATATTTTTCTTAACAGTCCTGATCTGCTATGCAGTTGAACTACTTGCAATATAAGACATTTACCCTTTCTAATTTCATTGTTAGATCCATTGCTATTTTGTGGTTCAGTGGCCACACAGGTCTTGAATCTGCTTCACCACCCTTTTCGGATGCCTTAGAGTATGAATCAGATTACGCTGATCTCTTCCATTCCTTTCAGTGTGAGAATAATAATTGTTGCAATAATAAAAGCTAATAAAATTCCTTAACAGGTAAGAGAAACAGTTTAGTAGAGAGAGGAGACACCTGTGGATGTTATGCACAAATGTTCACCTGTACCTCATGTCAGTGATTTCGGTTCCACCTCCGGAGCAAGTTAGAAAAAAATAGCTCAGTTTCTTGGTTTATGTCACATGCATGTGGTTAATAGAATTTTCATTGATATTTCTTTTTCTAATTATAAGGTAAACAATATTCAATGGCCTACTTCTATTTTATACGCTAAACAGATCTTTCTTTAGTTGTTATTAACCTTTATGTTCCTCTAGACGTCTCTTTCTGCTAGACATTATGCAATCACCAGATAAAATCAGATCCTATCCCAAAGTGATTGTGACCAAAGCGGTAAAGATGAAACCAGAGTTATAGTGGTTTTGCCAAGGGCATTCAATAAGTAGTAGATAGAAACTGAAATAAACCTTGGTCTTCTTGACTGTTGGTATCCCTCTTTGTTTTCCAAATCATGCAACTTTTCCTGGAAATACTCATTGGAATCTGTTTTCTTCTGATATAAAAAGAAATATGGTATATGATATATTACTTTTTAGTGTTCATTCAGGTGAGTCAAAGTGATACACTCTTCAGTTGGTCAAGCTGTTTATTTCTGAGAAGTCTTTCACATCAGAATCAAAAGCTAAAAATATTTTGCCTCACATCAAAGCCATATTTATTTTGTTTGGAACTATGTGTGAACTTGAAGAAAGACTGTGTGAGGAAGACTAAATTCTCAACATTTGAAATGCATTTGAGACACATAAGCCCCTTTTTTAATACACAAATGCTGATCAATCTGAGATCATAAAATACATTGACTACAGTTCTTATACATCTTCAATCACTTTCATCATTTCTGTGTAGTCATTAACACGCTTTCTGTGCAGATTGCTTCAAAGTATAACACATAGTCCTGTTGTATGTGGATTTTACTGACCAAGAGAAGTTTATTACAAAAGAATGTTAGAAAATTGTCCATGATTTTTTTGACCCATCTCTCCTAAGATCTGCTTTCACCATCGGTTGGGTCTGGAGTAGAAGCTAGGTCATGTAAACTGTCCTGCTGATCAACGATAACTAGGGTCCTCCAGGGAACATGCTGCATGAATTCTCTCCACTGACTGCAGAGAGTATAAGAGCATGATGGCAGACCAGCTGGCAACTTGTGTTTAACTAAATCTAGGTTTGATGAGTTCTGAGTGGACTCAGTAGGGTAATATCTTAACAACAACTAGAAAAAATAACTGCAGTTCAGTAGCGGCATAGTAATGTGTGATAAGTCTTCATTATTTTAATTTTATCATAATGGCTTTAGTTTTGCTGCGACATGTGGCATTCTTCCATGAACATTAAAACTTAAAAATATTATAAATATTTCTTTAAATATTTAAATATGATGAAAGGTCTCCATTGGATGAATCAAGCACAGTTTAAGCTTCCTCCAGGCTTGCTGAATCTGGACTCCTACTCTCATTAGCAAAGGAAGTATGCATATTCACAGTAGTCTACTCCTCTTGCTTTATCTCTTTCTGTGCTTTATATCAGTGGATATTCTAGTGAATTAATTTATTGATAATAATTTGTACAGGAACATAGAATCTTATGAGATGTTAATGGAAAACTAATTTTGGTTTTATTAAGGCACCTCTGTAGAGGGAAATCTGTGTTATAAAAGCTATGAACAAAAGTTGAGGAGCAAAAGTAATGTTGTGCAAGCTCTGTCTCCAGTCAGAAATATCTTGAGTGGCTCAGATTTCACATGTTGGGAAGGATCTGCTAGAATACAACTGACAGACCACAGAGTATTTGCACAAAATAAGCAGCAATTTTGAATGACTAATGTGTATGAGAAAATTGCAAAGTGCTTATAAAAAATCCTGAGACAAGAATAAGCAGAACATTTGTCAAATGACTTACTTATTCAAAGGCTTCCATCCATCGTCAGTGTTTCACATTTGAAGGGCAATTGAGGACTGAAAATATTCTTTCTAAATTAAATACCACCAATATATTGCTGGACTACACTAAATTTAAAAGCCATTGATGGCTACAAAAAAAAGCTAAATTACAATATCCTTTTTATATGAGTAAAAGCAGGTGAAATCTTGGTTCTGAGAGCGTGTGGAGTAAATTATGTATGAGTGAGTGATGCTGGAATGCTAGAGTCTCAGTTTAGAATAGCATATGGAAGATTTATGAAGAGTTTTGTGCAATAGGAAGTGACTGTACTTCTGATACTGAGGACAGACTAACAAGCTAATATTGCAGCAGGTGCTCAAACCCCAAAAGCTAAAACTCTAGAAATCTCATGATTGCTTTAAATGTCAAGAAACATTTCAGACCAATACCAAATACCACCATAGTGTTCTCTAATCAATTTTTGTTCCCCCTATCATATCATGGAAATTACTATCTCCATGAGCATCTTGATGATATGATTTATTTGT
Organism: Apaloderma vittatum; assembly: GCF_000703405.1. Lineage (NCBI taxonomy): Eukaryota > Metazoa > Chordata > Aves > Trogoniformes > Trogonidae > Apaloderma > Apaloderma vittatum. Next base: position 29,649 of record NW_009732824.1, on the reverse strand, counting down.
TTTCAGATCAGTTCAAACCACTTAAAGTTTTAATTTTCCATGATTATATACCTGCACTAAAAATTTTTTGGAAGTCTGTAGAAGGAGAGCAAAATGTAGGTCATGTTTCATATGAATCCTTCTTTTTTTCTCCTTAATGGTTTTCTAGACAAAATAGGAAAATGAAAAATGGCAACAACAGGTGATCCTTTGTCTCTATCAAAGAGTCAGTGGCTATATTGGAATGTGGTGGCTCTCAAATCATGACAATACTATTATAATCATACTAAAGAGATATTAATGCCTTTTTATAGACAGTTTTCATTTGAAAACTGCAAAGTAAGATCCCAGTCCTATAGCAAGTGACAGCTCCAGAAGGAAACGGTGAAGATGAGTTAGTTACATCAAAGCCGTCATAAATACATTAGAATACAATGCAAAACCATATGAGCTATTATCTTGTTTTCTAGTAAGCCAATGTTCTTAGCCATAAAATATATTTTTTTTTCATGCATTGCAAGGTTAAATAGATTTCCTTGAGAAGTACAAGCAAAGAAATACTCAGGGTTGTGCAAAGCTCTCATTTGATTCACTGACCAAAACAATTAAAAAGCAAGTTTTTTTTTTTCTCTTTAAAATGCCATCTAATCCAATCCCCCTGCATCTTTAACTAGATCAGGTTGCTTAGAGCCCCATCAAGCCTGACCTGGAATGCCACCAGGGATGGGGCCTCCACCACCTCTCTGGGCAACCTGTTCCAGTGTTTCACCACCTGCATAGTAAAGAACATCATCCTGATGTCGAATCTAAAACTACTCCGCTCTGATTCAGAACCATTGCCGCTTGCTTACTGCTACACGTACTTGTGAGCAGTTCCTCCCTTTCTTTCCTGTAGGCCCCCTTCACATACTGGAAGGCCACTATAGGGTCTACCTGGAGCCTTCTTTTCTCCAGGGTGAGCAACCCCAACTCTCTCAGCCTGTCCTCGTAGGATAGGTGCTCCAGCAATTTGATAATTTTTGTGGCCTTCCTCTGGACCTGCTCCAACAGGTCCATGTCTTTCTTGTGTTGAGAGCTCCAGAGCTGAATGCAGTACTCCAGGTGAGAACTCACCAGAGCATAGTAGAGTGACAGAATCACCTCTCTGGTAAAATATCGAGGCTAATATTTTTCAGCTATAACCAGTATTTTTTTTTTCTGTGATGGCCTTTTGAAACAAATGGGATGACATTTGAGGCAATATGTACTTCAGATCACTGAAGTATGTTCTGTGGAGTATATAAGCTCATGCTAATGATGTCCATGAATCCCTGATTTGGGATAAGACCATGTCTCTCTTCAAATCACTGACGGTATCAGGTTATTTGCCTTTATGCTAGGAATAAGAACTGAAGCTGTTCTTTGTGTGACTGAATGTGCTCTAATGTATGTTAGAAGCAATCTACTATTTCATGTGGAGTTATGTCATTTGTTCTTAGATAATGCACAGAACGGTTAAGTAAATATTCAAAAGTGTCAACAAGTACCGAAGACAGTGCATTTAGAAACAATAAAAATATCATATGAAAGTATGAGCCAGAACTATGTCATTTACTATTGTGCTATTATATTTTTGGAGATCATGATTTAGACTTAATATATTATTACTTTAATTGGCTATTGCAGTGTAGTGGTTTGACCCGGGCCAGCAGCCAGGTGCCCACACAACTGTTCTATCATCCCCCTTCTCTGCTAGACAGAAGGAGAAAGGATAAGAAAGGGCCCATGGTTTGAGGTAAGGACAGGGAGATCACCCACATCTCCCGCCGCGGGCTAAACAGACTCGATTTTGGGGAAATTTGTTAGAGAACAAATCAGAGAAGAATATTGAGAAATAAAACCAGATCTTAAAAAAGAAAAAAAACATAACACTTACCTCCCATTTCTCCCTCCTTCCCAGGATTAACATTAGTCACAATTTATCCACCTCCTTCCCCCAAGCGGCGCAGAGGGACAGGCAATGGGAGTTGCAGTCAGTTCATCCGATGTCGTTTCCATCGCTGTTTCTTTCTCTCGGGGAGGAGCCCTCATTCTTCTGGGCCATCACGGAGTCCCTTTCACTGGAGACAATCTTCACACACCTTTCTCCAATTTGAGTCCTCTCACGAGAAACAGTTCTTGGCAAACTGCCCCAACTTGAGTCTCTCCATGAAGTGCAGTCCTTCTGGGGAAACCACTCCAGCACAAGCCCCCTGCAGCGTCAAAAAAGTCCGGTCAGCCAATCTGCTCCCTTGCGACTACAGCCTCCTTTAGGCATCCACCCACTCCTGCATGGAGTCCTCCACGGGCCACAGGTGGATGTCTACACCCCATTACCTCCATGGGCTGCAGGGAGACAGCCTGCTTCACCATGTTCTTCACCATGACCCGGAGTATTCTTTATTCCGGCGTCTGGAGCACACCCTCCCTGCCCCTTCTTCAATGACCTTGGTGTCTTCACATATTCTCATTCCTTTGTCTCTTTGCCAGTTGTTGTGTGGTCCAGCTGTTTTTTGTCATTT
>NW_009732824.1:0-27085 GCF_000703405.1 Apaloderma vittatum | reverse complement strand
TCACTGACAGGCTCAGCCTTGGCCAGCAGTGTGTCCATCTTTGGAGTCGGCTGGTGTTGGCTCTGTCAGACTTAGGGGAGGCTTCTAACAGCTTCTTGCAGAAGCCAGCCCTACAGCCCCCACTGCCATGGAAATCCAGCCATGCAAACCCAATACATGCAGTTTCTATGTCCCTTGCAATTTTCAACTTTTGATTATGTTCTACTGAATGCGCTATGGAATTATGACTGATTAAATAAGAGAATAAATCTTGTTTGGCAGAATTCTTTAACATTATTTAGTGGTGAAGTAGACCTGAGGGGGATCAAATTGCAGATATGTTACATTTCTGTCATAATTGCCATGGTTCCTTGCAGTGCTGCGGTCCTAGCATCATTTACAATATGCTGGGTACTCAAAAAGTATAGACTTTTTTGATTTCTTAGCAAAGAAAAGTACTTATAATGTCATCTGGAGAGGTTGTAGTCAGAAGCAGTAAGGGAAGTTGAAGAGGGTGCTTGTTAGAAAGGCTATATCTAAGTTGCAGCTTTCCCACATGCCTATCAATATATAAATTGAGGTTTGGATCCAGATTGTACAGTCTGATAAAATAAAAGAGTCGCACTAACTTTGTCAGCAAAATATGGTCTTCCACAGAAATTGAGAGAAAATATTTCATTTTTTTTTGAAAGAGGGAACAGAGAATTTTCTTGGACTGTTTAAAAAGCTGCCTTGTAAGCAAGAAAGAAAGTAAGACAAGATTTTGATTTTATAACTTTGTACATTGAATTATATTGTATTTGCAGGGAAACATAATATTTTTGTCAAGCAGCAACATTATTTAATACAAGTAAAGGATGTCAGTTTTACAAAAAAACTTCTATTTACTGATTTTGAAGTATTTCTTCTTTACAGCCGTGGATCAAACTTTTCATTTCCCCGAAGTATGGTTTATTATCAAACAATTATCATTCAGTCACACAATCTGTAAAGAGAAATAATGTATCGCTTTTGACCACCTCTTGAGCTTTTTAGTACAGTCCTTTCATTGGGCTCAATACAAGTTAGTACCTCCATATAACAATCCTGGAGCTCTTACCTTCTTAAACTACCAAATGCTTTGATTTTCTACAAGATTTAAATTCCACAGTTTACGGTAATATGTTACAAGTTAAAGAGAAGGAGAAGACTACTGTATGCAATACATGAACTCTTTAGTTATGAAAGCTGAGTTTTTACACTGATTTGATTAACAATAAACAGTATATTTGTCAGGAAATTGCCTCATGTCTATGTACTCCATTCTTCCATTTCACCTTTCAGGTGTCTTATTTACGTAAATTATAAATGTACGCAGGTCTGTATGTCACAACAAGTTTGACAAGAGCTACTACAAGATATTTTAATCTTACAAATCTAAGCGCTGTCATAGGAATTGTCAATAGCTGTGTCAGTCTGTGACCTAAACGTTCTGAAATTTAAGTACAATTTAAGGACTATCTAGAAATGTAACTGAAACTGTATTTACAGTATTTATCTAAGTCACATGATAAGTAACTATATTTGTGTATTTAGATAAAACTTTTTATTTCATATAGGACTTTTATATTTCTTTGAGGTAGTTTCAGGATTGGGTTAGATGTATTTCATCAGTGAACACTGGTAAACCAACAGAAGTCTTCCAACATTGTTCTCATGAAAAGAATTTTGGTGTCCGATACGTCCAGTTAGAGGAGTCCAGAGCTCAGATTTGTAAGACCCATAGAGGATGACCACCCTCTGAAGAACTGGAGAAGGCTGGAGGAGTTAATCATAGAATCCTTGAATGGTTTTGGTTGGAAGGATCCTTTAAAGATCATCTCATTCCAATTTCCAGATTTCTCAAAACAATCTCTTCCAGTATCTCATCACCTTCATTATAAATAATTTCTTCCTTATATCTAACACCTAATATCAAAGCGAAATGTAAGCACTTTTAGTTTAAAACTGTTAACTTTTGTCCTATTAGTACAGGTCCTGGCAAAAAGGCTCTCTCTGCCTTTCTCATGGGCCCCTTTTAAGTATTGAAAAGCCACAACAAAGAATCCCTAGAGTCTCTCCTCTCCAGGCTAGAGCAGCCCCAAATCTCCTAGCCTTAGGACACCAGAGAGGTGTTCCAGGCCTGTGATAATTTTTCAGTCCCTCCTCTGGAAACATTCTAACAGCCTCATGTCTGTCTTGTGCTGAGAACCCCAGAGCTGAATGCAGTACTGTAGGTGGGGTCTCATGACAGCAGAAAGGGAGAACCACCTCCCTTGACCTGCTGGCCACACTTCTGATGCAGCCCAGGAGTGATTGGCTTTTTGAACTGTGAGCACACATTGCTTGGTCATACCCAAGTTTTTGTCCACTGTTGTCCTCAAATCCTTATTTGCAGGGCTGCTCTCAATCCATTCATCACTCAACATGTACTGATGTTGGTGACCGCCCTGACTCAGAGGAAGGACCTCACTTTGTTGAACTTCATGAGCTTTTCCTGGGCCTACCTGTCAAGCCTGTCAAAGTCACTCTGAATGGTATCCCTTCCCTCAAGTGTGTCAGCTGCACCACTCAGCATGATATCATCCACAGACTTGCTGAGAGTGCTCTCAGTCCCACTTCCTGTGCCATTAAAAAAGATCTTGAACAGGGGTAAAAAAGATCTTGAACAGGGTAAAGCCCTTTCAGGAGCATCCCTTGTACATTGAGCTGTTGACTGGAACTCTTCGGATGCAGTTATCCATTTAATTACAAGCAATTTCTTATCTATCAAATAGTACATTCATCTAATCCATATCCCTTCAATTTAGCAGAAAGGATGTCACGTGAGACCATGTCAAAGGCCTTACAAAAGTCAAGGTAGATGATATCTGTTGCTCTTCCCTTATCCATCAACACTTCACTGTAGAAATCCAACGGATTAGTCAGGCCTTTTGTGAAGCCGTGTTGGCTGTTTCTAATCACCTTCCTGTCATCCATATGCCTTGACATAGCTTCCAGGATGATCTGTTAATGATCTTGCTGAGCATCGAGGTAAGGCTAACTAGCTGGTAGTTCCCAGGGTCCTTTTTAACTTTTTTTAAAAAATGGATGTTTCCCTTTTTTTCCAGTCACCAGAGACTTTCCCTGACTGCCAGGACTTTTCAAATATGATGAACAGTGACTTAACAACTGCATCTGACAGTCCCCTCAGGATCCCTCTCTCTCTTATCAGGAGAGATACTTTTTATTTTGTTTTAATTTTCTGAGTAATGTAGCTGTAAAAGCCCTTTTTATTATTCTCCACATCACTTGAAAAATTTAGTTCCACCTGTGCCTTACCTTTCCTGATCTCATCCTTACACTCCCAGGCAGCATGTCTATATCCTTCTTGGGAAGTGTATCTCCGCTTCCACTGCCTAAACTGAAGGAGAATAGTTTTAGATTGCATCTTAGGAAGAAATTCTTCAGTATGAAGGTGTCAAGACTCTGGAATAGATTGCTCAGAGAGGTTGTGGGTGCTGCCTCCCTGGAGATGTTCAAGGCCAGGTTGGATGAGGCCTTGAGCAACCTGATCTAGTTAAGGGCACCCCTGCCCTTGGCAGGGAGGTTGGATTAGGTGATCTCTAAGGTCCCTTCCAACCTAAGACATTCTATGATTCTATGATTGTATGTATGTCCCTCTTGTGTTTCAGTTTGACCAGGGGGTCTTTACTCAGCTGTGCTGGTCTGTTGACTTCCTGCTGCTATCCCCGGTGATTTCCTGCAAGGCCTATGCTGTCTTCTTCCATGTGTTCCAGATCTATGGCCATGATTATTTTCATCTTGCAGATATATGGAGCAATCCAAGCAATTTTCAGGCATTTAACTTCTTGAAAATAAGAGAGTAATAAGTGAAGGAGGCTCTGTGAAATCACGTAATAAAAGACAGAAATTGTTCCCCTTTCTTTTAACTCAAATTGCTTGTGTAGGAGAGTGTTGTCCTGTGGCATCAGGGTACAAATAAATGATGCTTTTTATATGTTGTTTAGTACAGAGAAAGGAAGGTGTAGCTTTGAAAAAAAGAAATACATTCTTTAATGTTGTTCTATAGTGGAGAACACAACTTGTGCTGTATTCACACAACCAAGGCAAGAAGAAAAATTTGATTTTGGAATAACCATTCACATTGCATTTATTCAACTGTTTATACTTTAGTGACAATTATTTAGGAATTAATTTTTGCTAATTAAAAAAGTGTGGGTTTTTTTCTTTAAGTCTATTTTTACACTAGTCTAGGGCATAGTCATTCTTTTTAAATTCAGAGTATCATGGTAGGGAGGTTGTCAGCTGAAATATTTACGTAGTCTTATTGCCATACTGAATGTATGCCATTAGTCATCTTTACACCTACTAGCCATGTCATTCTGAGTCCAGATTTCAATAAAACAACCAAACTAATATGTGGTGATACTATGCACATTTTTTTCTCACAGTGTACAACATAAATAAGCTTGACAGCCTTAACAAGTTTTTTTCAGTTACCAAAACAAAACTAAGCATTGTGTTAGTTAAAGAAAGCTGTGTGCTTTTGAGCACAGACTCACAGGAAAAAAGCAAATGCAATTTTATGATTTAAATAACACATTCATTTCCATGCTTAATTTGTACACAATTATCACAAACCTGTAAAAGCTTCCCACACATAATTAGTTGGATATTATTTAGTAATTAACATGAAAAAAAAATATTGTGACTTGACTTTTCCCCATCTGTTTGTCTGGAGGTTCCCTCTGCCTAATGTAGTTTTGCATTTGATTATATTTCATTAAAGGTTGATCCAGGATGGGTCTTACCCTGTCCAGAAAAACCACTGCAGTTAGGAAGTGTTCAGACAGAGACTGTTCAACCAGAGAAGAAAAACTGATTTATAACTGTAGTATCCTCATGGAAAAAAAAATAAAAAATATAATATAGTAATATAAAATATAATAATAAAAAGGAAAAAAAGATTTTTTTTCTATTTCTTGAAACCTTCTCTTTCTAAGTTCTTCTTCAATAGCCATATTTCCCATACAGCAGATTAGGTAAAACTTCAGAAAAATCTGGAATTTATGGTAAGTCGTAAATAACATTCAAGATAACTGCAAGCGTGGTTAAGCTCTTTTGTGAAACAGGTAGCTAGAACAGTAAGACTCACTGTCCAAAGTGCATTTTTTTTCTGAAAATTTATTAAGATTCAGATATACAGTGTGAATTATCATTCATTTAAATGCACAGTTCTGCAGGTGATAGGAGTGTTTGTGTGCAGATGAAGACCACAAAGAAACATCAGTAACAGAGTGAGGAATATGTGTGTGCAGCTAAGCAAAAAATAAAGAAGGGAGATTTCATTTAAGTAATATATTTGCTGTTAAAAGTACATGTGCAGTTAAAAGGCATGGTACTGTAGATAAATAGAGCACTGTTGGTCTTAGGGCTCTACAGTGGTTTGGAATTCAAATTTTATATATGACATTTATAAATAGGATGCAATAGAGGAATTCTACACAAATCTCAGACTCAGTCATTAATTTCTTCCTTAATGGAAAAAACCCCCATTAAAAACCTGAATACTGACTACCATTGTGTGCTATAGCCTATATTTCCCTTGCTGTTATCTCCAGAAATAATAGAGGAAAAATTTAAAACTTCTTCCTTAGAAGGGGAAAAACTTAATTAAGAAAAAAAGGGAAAGCATGTGCTTTGTATCTCCAACATCCAAAGAGAATTGTATCTATTTCTACTCCCTTATCAGTCATTAGCAGGCTCTAAACAGAATGGGGGCATCAGGTATGCTGAGAGTGCTTTGAGTACAAATACAAATTTCTTATTTAGTACTAAAAGAAAACAGTTTTGTGTAGCTTCTCTGATTGTGAACTCAGCCATATGGGAAAAAAACATCATTACTTCATCTGAAACCAGAATTTTACTCCAAAATCTCACTGAAAGGAATGTGGATTTTTTTTTATTTATTTATTTATTTATTTATTTATTCATTTATTTATTTATTTATTTATTTATTTATTTTCCTGAGGGAATTATAAAGCTTCTACACCTGTGCTGTTTGGCCTCAAAGGAAAGCTCAGGAACTAGGATTGGCCTCCGATCATCTGTTTATACGCATTTAATACTTAAAACCAGAAAAAATGAATGAAAAGTTCTATGCATTGGCTTACACAGTACAGCAAGTACCTTTGAATTCTAGTTAGGGATCACTATACTTTGCCAGGAAGGGGGAAGAAATCTGAAAGAGCTTGATTTCTCTTATAGTCCCATCTAATCCAAACAGCTTTCACTGGGTGCAGTCAATTACTCTGAAATATCTGTTTTTTCCTTAGGAGCAGCATTTGGTGCTTGTCTGTCCAAGACAGCTGCATGAATAATGAGAGGAAGATTCATTCTCTCCTGAGAATGGAATTAATCAGTGGTGGCTCACAGATTTCATGGGGAGCACCAACAGGTACACAACCATTGTCCTGGCACTGATAAAAGTTTTCATGCAGGGGATCAGAGAAAGATTACGTCATATGAATATTGCTTTCACAGCTCTTTCTGTGGGTTAGATGTAAGCTTACAGATGCTCTTAACACTATTAATTGCCTTGGGAGAGTTCTTGGCCTGTGCATGTTTAAAAAACCCCTCACAATCCAGATTAAGTTTTCTACTGCCTGGAACAGCTCTTGTGAGAAAAAGTGATAAAAGCTAGCCCTAAAATTTGCTTCCATGTATTCATCCTGACAAGATTCCTCCCCGTACAGATTCTTTATGGTAAATCCCATTGTAATTATCCACTCTGTAGTGTCACTATAATAAAATTAAACATTTCAAATTATTGGTGTAAAATCCCATATATTTTAGAAACATGATAAATTTAAAAAGGATTTGTTGTTTGAAGATATATGCACCAGCCAGAGCCACCAGTAATTAATTAACACATAATTGATTCCTGATCTCAGTTGTCTCAACATGAATGCAGAGATGCTTCATTGATGTCGAAAACACTTGTTCGTATTAACATTTCTGTAAATAAAGTCAGTAGTTGGTCTTTCATATTTACAATTTGTATTCATAGATTTACCAAATGCATTGGTTTCTTAGCTGCTAGAGCTGTAAAAAATTTTTCAAGTAATATGCAAAAGATAATTAAATTAAATGGTTGGAATTCCATAAATATTTTTAAAGATATATTAAACTTATACTATACATACACCTTTCGGTTGCATCATCACTTTATTAAAGATTATAATTATGAAATAAGTAATAAAACTTGACTATGATAACAATAGTTAATCCTTGCTAAAGGTCTGATCTTTGCAACCCAAAGGTTGTCTCAGGGATCTGCTTTCAGAGTGACCTTGCTCCCCAAATTGCCTCAGTTATTTGAGTATGGACAAGGTAAACAATTCAACATAACCTTCTAAATCAACCATTCATTCTGAAATATCCACTGTGTTGTAGCAAAAAGACATCATTACACCTTAAGAAGTATTGCTAGACTCTTCTTCTGGTCAAAGGGCCAAGTAAAATACTAGAACTGAAACCCATGTAGAAGGACACATGACTTGCTCCAGATGTTTAAACTCTGGGAGAATTGGTTAACTTGTCACAGTAAAAGTGTAACAGAAAATAATCCCCAAGGTAGGTGGAATCTAAATCATTATAAGTGCTTTGTAAATAAGGTCAACACCTCACATGGCCCTCAGAACTTTATAGGAAATGAGTGGCATTTTGGGCATATATGGTTTTGTTAGTTAGAACTGCCAAAAAAAGAGCTAGTATAATTAAAAACTAATTTTAGTAAATTAAATATATGTATATTGAGGGTATGTTTTTTATTACACTATGAAGTGTTATAAAAAAAGGTAAAAAGTAAATAGACTAGTGTTTTCTGACTATTGTTCATTATGGCAGGAGGTTTTTTTGAATACAATCTAATTGCTCTGATTCTTCACTGCCAGAACAATTCCTGTCTGGAAGGCCTTTTTCTTTTACTTTAAATATTCTGAACTTGAAATGATGACTTTTTCAATTATCTTTAATGTTCTTTTTTCTTCTAAATATGAGGAAGAAAAAAAAATGGATATATTATTTACTCCTTTGCAGCTCTCATGTAGAGTGTAATGCTTAATCTGGTGGCAAGTTCTTTATAAAATACTATTAAGCACCTAGAGAGCTGAAAAAGGTACTGTAACTGGTGTGTTAGGTGATCTGGGCGAATTTCCAGCCAGATACAATGGAATTCAAAGAACTATCATAACCTTCATGTACTGTGAAGCATCAGGATTGTGAATTAAAGCATTTGAGTGCACATTAAGATTCAGCAGAGAGGATCCTTGAGATGGCATTCTGGCTCCAAGATGTACTGTGGATATCTAAAAGACTCTAAAGGAGCAGAGAATTCCCCATGGCAAAGAAACCACATTCCTACACCATTTTAAGTACTTTAAAATAAGTGAATACATATTTAAATAAAAGAACCAGAAGATTTAAGCAGATATATTGTGTTAGAGTTTTAGGCAAAGTGGGGGAAAAAAGTAGGGAGACAGCCTGAAATTCTACTTTTGAGACAGAGAGGCTGTAGAAGAAATTTAGGAAATGCGGTCCAGGTGAGTGGTCTACAGACCTCTCATTTCATTTGACGTTCCTTTGCGTTTTGTAGATTGCCTTCCCTGGCACCCTTGTAGGGACTCCAGTGCTTAGCACTCTTTCTCCATCATGATTTAGGAGTGATCTGGACAGGTCTCAGTTGTCTCCCCATCTGATAGAGCCAATATCCACTGAAAGGATACTGCAGCCCAGTGTCTCTCATCGAAAACCCTGGCAAACATAAGTACTGCTACCTGCTCAGATGTCATCAGCCATTTGGCCAAAATCTTGACCCATGGAGCAGGAGAGCTGTGTGAGCATCTGCTCCAGGAGCTGGAGGGTGTGCTGCCATTGGAATGTGTACACACAGATGCAGAAATTTGCTGCCAGTCATTGAAGACTTTGTTTTTACTGGTACCAAATACCTCTCTCTGGGTTGCTGATTTCTGCTGACTGAGCAACTGGCAAACAGTCAAAGCTGACTACAAAAGAAAGGTCTTTCTCAGTTTCAACTACATTTCAAATCCAGCTTCATATGAGCTTCACACTGAGCCTGGGTTCAGGAAGAGTCGGGGTGTAAACAACATTATCTTAGAGTGTAACTTCTTTCTGTAACATTAAGTATTTATGCATACATAAAATGAGAATGGTATATCTTGGCTGACTCTGATTCCTTTTGTTTTACTGTGAATGTTAGCATGTGTTTTGATAGCTTCTCTTTCAAGATAAGACTTTTATTTCAATTTTGCTTGACTGTGGACTTACAAAGCAAGAACACTTGGTTGTTTTGCTGACTTCTTTTTCAAAAAAGAGTTATCATCATCATGCCCATGTCTGTCTCACCCCGTCCCCTTCTCTGCCTCCTATTGCTGCCGCCATTTGCCCTGGCCATTAATGTCTGAACAACAGCCAGGAAAAAAAGAACATGCTTAAATACTTATCTGTCACTGGAGAAGCATGAAGAGAGAGACACAATATATAAACTTCTAGACTCTCTCTCGCTTTGTTTTCTGCATTCAGTACCAGGTGATGCATGGCAGTCTCAATGTTTGAGCTTCATCTGAGCTCATGACTCAAAGTAAAGGTCAGGAGCCATGACCCTAAATAAATTAAACTAAATAGAAAGGTATAAAGAAACCCTGCTATATGAACTGTTAACCTGAGGGGTAAAATCACATTGCATTCATCTCTGGACAGAGGTTAAACTGAGTTTGGAGACACGGCGCTTAGGGTCCACTCAGAATAAGTTAATACGTCCACAAAACTGATTAAATGAGAAATAATAATGTATTCATATTAGATGTGCTTATCAGGCTTTGAAATTAACAGGTCCTTAAAACACAGCAGCTCTCACCACTTGTTATTATCCTTTTCCTTCAACCAACTCAGTAAGATGGCCCAGAGTAATTTCTCACTGGAAAGACATCTTTGCAAATTAAAAGTAAGAATGAAATTACACAAAGTATTAGCATTCATCAAGCTTTGCAACTACTTTTAGGTGGAAAAGAAATCTCATAGTCCTGAGGCATGATTTTTTTTCTTAAAGATTTTTTAAAAAATAATTTTTTAGAAGTTTATAAAAAATGTTTCATTAGAGAAAAAAAAAAAGACATTGATAGGGGGACAGAAAATATTGTTATTTTACAGAAAAAGGTTCTGTTTCAGTAGTACCTCCCACAAAGCAAAGCACTCCTACAGGAATTGCTCTTCTGGGAACCTAACATTGTTAACAGATTAGTGAACACTGATTCTAGGTTAAGTCATTTGGCTTTCAATAAATTTTTTTTTTAGTACTGCCTGTCTTTTTCAGGCTGCTTTGCTACTTATACATTATCTTAAATAGGAGTGAGAAACAGGTGCAGTGTATGTGTTTTAGGTACAAAACTTCCTGAATAAATTGTTTATTGTCCTATCAGTAGGTTTTATTTGTGATTAAGTATCATGGCAAATATATGTTGAAAATAAATAAATATATGTAGCTTCTGGAAGTGTATCCTGCATTCGTGATAAATACATTAATAATGCAGGAAAGAGTCTTTCATAGAATATGCTGAAGGTTTTTCTTTGTTTCACAAATTAAAATAATTCACTTGTTTACAGTACATTTCCTAGGCTGTGACCATGTGAAGATCGTGTGAAATCATGTGATAATCATGCTGCACAGGACTTTTTGAATACATTTTCTCAGTTCAGATTTCTGTGTTGCATTTGGTTGTATTATTTATTTTTTATTGCTATAAATATAACAATATTTTAAGAAAATGTCTTTACTTTCCAAATTCCCATGTACTTATACCATTATACTCATGTTATCATAGAAATAACATGTATTTATGATCAGTAATAACAATAATATTAATCTAATTTAGCACGTTACACTAAAAACTGAGAGAAATTTGAAGATGGAGATAACTATGATTTCCTCATTAATGTAAAGGTAGCAAATGGAAAAAGAACTCACGTCTGTGTCTAGATCTCCCCAAACCTTTTCATATTAGACAAGATTTCTTTACTGAAAAAAACATTTTGTGAGCACCTAGTTTTTTATAGGCAGCTATATGTATGTCCCAGATTTGACAGACATTTTTCAGATTTTGTAAGAATTGTATGGGATGCAGAACCAGAGACATAAGTATTAAGAGGAGACACTATTCCTTTTAACTATCCAAAAGGTGTTGGATGAGACATCTATCTGGGATTCAAGACATTCTGGAACTGTATATATTGAGGATAAGGAAACTCTTTCCTGCCCAACTCTCTCATATCAAGTCCTGATCCCTAACAGTCAAGCATTATAATCTGAAGCCATGAGAACTGTATTTCATAGCTATAAAGAATGAAGTGAGATGAACTTGTGCAAAGACACAATATGTTGTCCCAAACTAAGTAATGGAGAAGTGCAAAATACATTTTTGTGGAACAAGACCTCCCTGCTTTAAAAGGTCACACATATGAACATAACTGTATCTGAATCCAGTTAGCCTAATTTCCAATCTAAATAGCTACAGGTATGTCCAGGCTTTAATTCTTTTCGTTATTATGCACATATACATTTAGTATTTGGTTTTCTAGCTAAATCATGGGTCTTGGACTTTGATAATCTGGGCTTTGAACCTTCCTAAAATTTCATCGTACTTCTCATTAGAAGACACGAGAGGTATGTACAAGTAACATCTTTTCCTATTAATGTTACTTTGCAAATTGAATTCAGAAGGCAATTTCCCCCTCTTCCCCCTCCTCTTGCAGAACTGCCTTGGCTCCAAGGTTAAAATTCCTGGCTGTTTTGAGTTTGGAAGGCTTCCCACGGTAATCATATTCTATATCAGAGTGTGGTCTGTATGCTTGGCATTGCCTTATTTCGATCCATCAGGCAGCAGTGACTAGCTGAAACCAGTTCAACTTCCAGCAGGAGAAGAGTAACAGGAGCCCAATGCTGGTCTCGAATAAACCAGCAGGAACTCAGCAAGAAGCTCTTCCCAGATAAGCAAAAGCACTGTCCTATGGAGAGCTTGTCTCCGCTTGAAGACTGGAAATACATTGTTTTAATGAACTTGACTCAAGCTGTTGAAATCATTTGAGGGAACCGCTTTGGGGTTTATGATTCTCCTGAATCTCTTTGATTTCAAAAATATGGAGAGTTTGATTTCTATCAAGATTACTTCTATTCAGCCTTTATCCCTACCACATGCATGCACTCTGCAGGAGTGGCTTTGTGTGTGTCCATGGGTATTCTCTTAGAAAGACAAGAAGCTTTCAAATTAGGATTTTATGTTTTGGGTGTGTTTTTTTTTTTTTTTTCTGTTACTGCTTTGCTGTAGATATAGAAGTAGCTTTGACAGAGAATCATTCACAGCTTATGATTTAAAAAGGGAAAAAAAAGAAGAGCTGCTTAATTTGCCTGGCGACAGGAACATTCAAGTCTATGCTCTTTTGCTTCATCTCCAAAGAAAGCTTCTCCGACTTTCCACAAACGAGGACAATTCTGGTGTCAGTTTCCAATCTTTCGTGAAGCTTCTCTTTCTATTGTCTGCTTACTCTACGAGATCTGATATTTCTTTTACTTTCATGCCCCCTTTCCTCTGGTGCAAAGTTTTAGACTGAGGACAGCAGCACATGAGAGCTTGCTACTACCTCCTGGCACACAGCTGTAGGGGAGAGTGGCTTCACTGACCAGCCAGTCAATATTTGGGATAGTAATTTATCACCTGAAACTACTAGTACAAAGCTGCTGCTTACGTTAATTCTTCCTGAGTGCATTCCTTGTGCATTTTATTCATTCTTTATGAGTGAAATTGGCATCCTACCTTTGAAGGATTGATTTTTGCTTTACTCCTGCTGATGGAAAACATACTGATTCTACTCCTCAATGATCCCTGAGATGTTGGCAAAACAGCATATATAACTCCACTGATGAGGGAGAAAGTGGCAGAAGTTTCTCTCTCTGCTGTGCTCATGGGGATTTATTTTTTCACCTGTCTGTAAAGACAATTTGTTAATGTGCATGGTCTTGGTGCCTATGACTTCAGGTCTGAGATATGAAATTTGTTTTTATTGAAATTATTCTATTTTTCAATGTCAGTAAAATGAATACACGTGGAGTTATTTCTTGAAGCCTTACCTAGGAAATTCATGGTAAGAGAGAGAAAAGAGGAAGTACAGATCACACCAGTTACTGGTCTATGGACTATTCTTAACAAAATAAATTTATGAGATCACGTTATCTGCTTATACATATCTATTCATATATATAATATCTAGTTATAAATATATGCATTTGTATTTGTGTCATTTAGCAGTATTGTTACAATATAATAAAAATTATACATATATATCACATTATCTTCCCATAGGAAACTTTTTGCCAATTTAAGATAAATTAGAAATAACGACAAATTTCTCAAAGACAACTTTCAATTAATTTCTTAAAAATAAGTAACAGCAGAAGACAGAGACTCAAGTCAGTGTCTGACTGATGGAAAAGGCAGGCAGAAACCAGTTTTTCTTGGCTGGAAACAGCTAGCTCACTTACTAAGCAGTACACACATGACACATATTACACAGCGCTTTATGTTGCCTGGTGTGGCTGAAAGTGTCAAGGAGCTTTGGTGACATGTGTGAGAAATAAGGACATAAACCAGCTTTGTTAATTCAGAGAATAACCTATAAAAAATCAATCGTTCTTTCTTCTCTAGTGTATCAGTCTCTTGCGTTGTAATTTTACGTCCTCAGAGTAGGAGAAGCTGAAGTGCCCTCACTGCCCAGAGCTCTATACCAGCAATGTCCAGACTAGCTGTGTTTCATATAGTAAAGGGAAGCAAAAGCTAAATGAAACGCACCAGACTTACAATGATCTAGGTGGAAATGTAGCAATCAGTTTGACTCACTAAACAAGTGAGAACTTTGGATGAATTTACCTCTACCCTCACTATTGTTCCACCTTCAGTTTGTGACCAGTTACTCAGGCTGCAGCTCTCTGTTTCAGGTGCTTTCGTGACCTTCTCTAGAGTCTCCCTCTCTTGACTATATGAGCAACTTTGGTCTTTAATCTCAGTTTTAAATTAAAGACATATTTAAAATAACGTGAATAATGCCCTTGTCTTAAAGTAAAATTGTGGGATTGTTATATAAATTCCCTGGGCAATACAGGCTGTACTGATCTTTCTAAGGCCAGGAGAAGAAAAAACTTAGTGGTGGGAGCCATTGAGTCACAAGTGTAGATTTCCTGGACAGAAGTTAACATTAGCATAGAATCATAGAATTATAGAACAGTTTCAGCTGCAAGAGATCTCTTCCCATGTCTGTGAAAATTATTCAATAAATGGTTATCAGTGAAGTCTTACTATACTTAACCATCACCATTGTAGCAGATTCAAGCTAGCTGAACTATTACAGGGACTTTTGCTTTCAGTCACAAAGGATTTCTTTTCTATTCAAGGGGAAAACATGATAGTGGGAACACTAAAGGAAGATTACTTTGCCGTATCCTTTTGTTATTTCTTTTGTACAGATAAGCCAGATTTAATCTGCCAGAATTGTCAGTCCATCCCCTTTTACAAGAGCTACATTCTCTATAAAAATGAAAATAAAATAAAAGAAATCGGGTAAAAAAAAGATTGTTGCCAAATACAGTATGTACAGGAAAACCTAGACATGTATTATAGGGTGGAAATTAACTTTAAAGTGTGATAGGGATACATGTATATTAACCCACTTACACTAGGGAAAAAATGAAAGTAGCTGATCATGCCCTACGCAGGAAATATCAAAAACAGATGGCTCTTAAAACTGAGTGGAAAGCCACAGCATGTGTAGCGAGGGCAACTAGTGAACTATGGAAAAAAAAGTCATTGGAAAGTTAAATTAGCTCTGTTATATTTGATCGATGATAAAACATTCTGGCAATCCTGTCTTGAGGCCTCTATCTTGTAAAGTAGAATCCCTCCTTGTTACTACCGCAAAGGTCTCCTCTAGGTACAAAACCACTGAAAACAGAGATGTGAACTCTGCCAAAGAGCTGTGCTGAATAACGCAAAATGGTAAGAAACATTCAGAAAGGAAAAACTCCAGTCCATGCAGACGACACATTTTACAAATGATAGTAAACTAAACTAACTGATGTATAAAAATATAGGCTGTGACAATACAGCAATGAAAGTTCATCAGCTTCACTATCCAACCACACATGCTCCTGAACATTGTAGTCAGTGAACAGAAAATTCTGACTGGAGAGAAAACAGCGTCAAATACACAGCTGTAACTGGTATCGCTGGAATTAAGAATAGACTGGTGACACTGGAATAATGACACTGAGAGGAGAATTGAAAGCTGTTTGTTTGATACATAGACCTTGAAATACAGTTAAAAGAACAGTTTTTTTCCAGATAGCTTATTTATTTATTTTCCAGATAGCTACGCTCTTCATCATTTACAATTGAATTTAACCAAATACTTTAATCCCATATTTCAGAATTAGTTTTCATTACTAAAGCTTTAAGGCATTGTTTTATAAATGTAGCTAGGAGTTTCAAGAATTTACCTTAAATGTTAGGTTGTCCCATCCAGTTTTGCACCATCATCAGTAGCCCTTCTCTGTGTTACCAGTTTACCTAGAAAACTTTTTATCACCCATACAGATAAGCAATTGCAAAGGCTGCAAAGTCATAGAATCATAGAATGGCCTAGGCTCGAAGGGACCTTAGAGATCTAATCCAACCTCCCTGTCATGGGCAGGGACCTCTCTCAACTAGATCACATGGGGACCAAACAGGGATCAAACCCGCGACCTTGGTGTTATCAGCACCGAGCTCTAACCGATTGAGATAACCAGCCCTCAAGTCAAACATCCTCAGTTAATAGCAGAAGGAAGGTTCCCTCTTGGACAAACTTGGGCTTCCTCCCATGTCTGCCTGCATTTGTGCAGACAAAATTTTTTTCATATTATCTTTTCCATTGGACCCTTGCTTCAGCTACTGCCCAGCATGGCTGAGCCTCACTTAACAAGCAGCTGTTCACCATCCCCTTTCTACCACCTTGTTGGTGTTAATGCTCAAGTTTCTGAGTGCTTTTGAAATTCTGCCCTGGAGGAAGAACTAATGACTTCTCTTTTTTATGTTACTTATCACTGAATATCTGAGTGCTTTGTGAACAACAATTACTTTATTTCTCAAAAATGCTACACAGAGGGGAGGATTTTTTTTTTAAAAAAATATGTTAGAGAATACAAGCAGTGGGGAATTAATGTCATAACTACAGACTGGATTACTCGTGTCCAGCCTGAGATTGAAAATACTTTCATTTTTGACTCTGTATTGCTACCACTGTGTAACAATCTTTAATTTCTACAAATCAGAATTGAGCTCTCAGCTGAGGTAACCAGAAAATGAGGAATAGACCATTTAATGAAACATTTTGAAGTCTGGATTAAGTGGCTCAACCCAGCAGTGTATAAGGTTTCCCAGCACTTCAGAATCTTGTCACCTGCCTGTAAGAGGCGTGATAATGAGGCAGAGTATGAAGCAGAGGAGATGCTCTTTCTTAATGGCTCTGTCTAAATTCACCAAGCAGATAGGTGTCACAATTTTAAAACATTACTATTCACGATTGTTGATTATTGACCTGCTTCTGGATGGTACCACCAGAACGGTCATACTAGGCTTTATAATAGTGCTTCAGCTTCCTCTCACTTTTCTCATTCTAGCTGTCTGATATACTTGCACAAATCCACATTATTCATCCCGATCAGTCTGAGATTGGCGTTCTTGAAATGTGCTGATAGACTTTTGAGGTTGACTTATAAGTATAATTACAGAAACAACAGAATAATATTCTGAGCAACAGAATAATAATGTAAAAGTAAAAAAACAAACATACAAAAAATCCACTCTAAACAATGCTTTATAGTGGCATTCTGCTATTGATAGCTGGTTTCCAAGAGGTTTCCAAGAATGTTTTACAAACTGTATTGGGTTGGCTCAGCCGGATTTTGGTGGCGGCAGGGGGGGAGCTTCAGGGTGGCTTCTGCAAGAAGCTGCTAGAAGCTTCCCAAGTTTGATGGAGCCGGTTGGCATTGGCTCTAAAGAAGGCCACGCCGCTGCGGCAAGGCTGAGCCTATTAGTAAAGTGATAGAAAGGAACGCCTCTGTGATAATATATTTAAGAATGGGGAAAAAAAGAACTGCGCGATTCACAGCTGGCACAGAGATGGAGGAGTGAGAACATGTAGAAACACCAAGGTCAGTGAAGAAGGAGAGGGGGGAGGATGGGCTCCAGGCGCCGGAGCAGAAGGTTCCCTTGGTCGTGGTGAAGACCATGGTGAAGCGGGTTGTCCCCCTGCAGTCCATGGGCGGGGTGCAGACGTCCACCGTGAGGACCACCGTGTAGATGTCCGCTGAGGAAGGACTCCGCACCGTGTGGGTGGATGCCTGAAGGGGGCTGTAGCCCGTGGGGAGCCCGCATTTGGAGCAGGTCGCCGTCAGGGCCTGTAGCCCGTGGAAGAGGGAATTCCCACGCCGGAGCAGGTTGGCTGGCGGGACCTTTGAGAGAAACATGCTAAGTTTCAAATTCTTATATATAGAATTCATCATTATAATAATAGAATAAGTATTGCCAGTCACTCAGTATAGATTTAAAATGATATATTGAAATTAGTTAAATTCTGGCATTGCTCCTTCATTTATGTTTTTTTGCTGTAATATTCTTAACAGTGACTACATCCTTGGTTTGTTTCAAGTTTGTCAGTCAAATAATTCAGGACAGCTGTATTAATGCTGCAACTTGGGAGCCCAGAGCTGAGTCTATCTTGTTACCTTGCACCCCTTTTGCATTCCACCATGACAGAGTCACTTATGCATGAACCAACTCATTTGTAAACAGTGACCTGTGATCTGTTGCTGGATTAGATGCTTATAATTTTCTAGATGCCTCATCTGAGAATATAGCTTCTCAGTGTTGCATAAGGTGCATATGAAGGAGACCCTAAGTGCATAAACCTTCACATTTTTCTGCCATTCCCACCAACAAAATGGGTTTGTTTGCTGAAGTTCTGCTCCTGAACTTTAAGGTAAATATCTGAGACTGTTTTTTTCTCCACACTGCCCTGCTCCAGGAGAGACTCCTACTCTAGGACTGACTCTTGTATGTCTTGAGTAATGCTCACCCCACTCACTAGGCCTGGTAAATCCAGGACACTACCTCTGGGTTTCCAGGCTCTTAAAGTTCGTACTGAGCTGACCAGTGAACGTGAGCTTTTAACATAGCTGTTAGGAACTACTGCTATGATCTGGAGCACCTGGGGTCATCAATATCTGGGACCTTTCTGGCACTCAGATACTGTTTTCTCAGATCTATGGAAACTGGAACAATAGTAGAGAGTGTCTTAGGTCCTGATATAGCCCATCTTGTGCTTTACAAAACATAATATGATCTTGTTACCAAACTCACATATACTTGTTTGGTCCATGCCTGATAAGACAACTTTCTACGGCTGCACAATGTTCACTTTGGTAGAGTGCACATGAGAACTGTCCCTTGTCTTGTTTCCCCAAAGCCACAGTAGGACCCTGTCTGGGATGCAGAGCCACCTCCCAGAGAGATTTCCTAGTAAAAAGAGGGCTTTATACCTGTCATGGTAGTGAAAAAAGGGTTGACATAGGGATATTCAGGGCTCAGGTGAGATACAACACTAAGGATGGTTTAGGAGGACAGCAGTTTGCATGACATTGTGCTCCTCTTACATTCTGAGAGGAGGCAGAATGGGAAGTACCAGTGATACCAGTGCTTGGACTGTACTGGTATGCATGTGTACTCTCTCTGTGTGCTCCAGCTTCTCTCTCCAGCCATGTTGTTACTCTCTGACTGTACTGGTGGTGCTTCAGTCATGTCCAATAGGAGCTGCTAAAATAACATCTTCACGAAGCTCTGTACCTGGCTGCTGCTGTCTCTGTCACAACAAATGCATCATGCTTGAGGTACCTGCAGAAAAAAACCCCAAATCTTCTAAGACTAATGTCTGGAAATCTCTTGTCTCTTGCCAGTGTATGGGAGTGTCTTGTCTTTGGTTCTTGACTTTACTGTTATGCTGCTGGCTTCTGAGCTATCAAGTTCCTGCTAACAATGCACTTTTGGATCAATCCTCCAAATCTTTTTAAACCCAACATCAATCACAAATTCATAAGGTGTGGGGAAGATAATTTCCTCCATCCCCTTTTCTTTTTTCCTTTTTGCCTCCATAGTGGTAGGAACTTGAAAAACAGAAAGATAAAATAATGAAATGTTCTCTAGCAGAGCTGAAAAGGTTGCTTTGTCAGGCCTAAATATTTTTGTGTCACTTATATGTCAAAAACATTACTTAGGGCTTTTACAGCTTACTGAGTATTATGATCTGCAAAAGATCACATGTGTAACCTGGTAACCGTTACTTTACCACTATTGTTTGCCCATCTTGCCCATCATATCACAGATAAACTATAGTTGATCAGGAAATCATTACACAGATAGTAATCTAGGTTTGCCTATGAAATAACATGTAACACTACCCTGCCTCAATTGTGATAGCATTATTCTTTATACCAAGTGACAGTTCCAGTCAGTGAAGACAATGCATGAGCCCATGAGCTTGTTTAAAACCTACTGTGGTGCATATTACAATTGATATGAAAAGATTTTTTGGGGTAAAGAAGCGCCATATTGAATATGCAGTGATTATACTGATAGTGAAAACCACTATGAATATTACATTCACTTTTTCACCACAATCCCTTCTTCAGAAATACTTGCAATCCTAAAACATCAAGAAAGTTTCATGGCTGTTGCAACCAAAGATGATACAAAAACCACCCACTTAATTTTAAGATAAAGAAAATTAAAAAAGATAGAAGGGAAAAGATTATTCTGCACAACTGTGGGAAGTGCTGTTATGTTAAAGATAATTTATTGGATAGTTGTTCTTGGAGCAGGTAACAAAGTACTGTATAGACACAGTTTAGAATTTAAAAAAAACCCTACCTGTTCTAAAGGAAGATCGAGAACACTATGTTTCCTGCTAAGGCAATTTCCTTGTGCTCTGTATGTCACATGGCTGTTTTGAAGACTATCGAGCTAGTGATTATAGTTTGCAATGAAATATTTTAATTAATAGTTAATGTCATGTTTGCAAACTGCTTTAGAAATATATCATAAGCTCTAAATGTTATCTTCATCTATAATAATATTTCAATGGTAAGATATTCATTTTTTCTCACAGAACTGAAAAATGCATGTACCAACAGTCTGCTAGGTATTTTTGCATATATGAAAAAACACGTATTTTGAGATTTTGCTTTTCTCTCTGTATTATGAGCATAACTATCCCTCCAGCCAAAGAAATTTCGATCCTTTAAAGAAAGAAAAGACAGTCAATTTTCAAAACTCTTAAACAGACCAATAGTGTAACTAAGAAGATGAAAGGCTTGGATACATATAAGCTGCATAGCTATTATGTGTCCTATAAGCACTTCTGTAAATAAGGGAAATAGGCTTCTAAAAGTCTGACATGTAAATCTGTGGCTTGTCACCTTCATATTTTGTCTGATCTTAGTTACTAGTGTTAAACACAAGACTTCTGAAATAATTAGTCCTAGGGCTAGAATTCTATGCAGAGTTAGCAAGCCTTAAATTGCATATAGAAATGTCTAATTATTTTATAATTAATGCATATATTAATAAATGGTTAATAATTAATAAAATAAAAATGGAGATAATTAATGCATGAACCAGGAAAAAACAGAAATATAACTGCCATGCCATGTCATAAATTAATTTGTTTTCCTAGCCTTAAGTAACAAAATCAGTATATTCATTGTATATGGAAATACGTGGGAAAAACTGGTTTCAGATATACTTCTCTATTTCTAGCTAATTGTATGAAAATACTGTTGTGGACAGTTGCAAAAAATTTGAAGTTTTTAGTAATGCTCATCAGGAAGAGATTTTCCACACCACAGTGAAGCACATTCTTTGTACTCTAGGAGACATGGTTTTAAAGACATCAATCAATTTACAGAACTACTTTAGTCAGAACTATAGAAAAGACATACTATTTAGGATCAACGTGGTAAGATTGCTGGTGCTAAAGCACATCTCTTCTGCAGGGGATCTTGGTACAGCTGTGTCTGGCACCTTGCTGTCCTGCCTGTGTCAGCCAGTGCCATGGGAATAGCCTTCAGGTCAGGTAACAGCAGAAGCATTTGTGGTGTGCCTGGAGACCTGGAGACCAAGGCAGGCTGTATTCAGGCTCAAAATAAATTGCTTTTGTTAAACATGGTATACATTTGACAGTGCCGTATTGAGAGGGAAAATAAATGATTGTGGCTACTTCTCCAGCTGAGCTCGAGAGCCTTCAGCAGTTTGCCTTCATTTTGTGAGCACCTGTGATCGCTGTGTACAGACAATTTTGAGTTAAGGAAAAGTAGGGCAAAAGCTCAGTGAATGCTCATGGATTTTTCCTCAGCATGTTGGCTAGTTGGTCGAGTGCTTGTAAAAAGGCACAGGAGCTGTGGGCAGAAAACAGTAGAGAGAATTCGTATCACCTTGACTCTATTTGACTTCCTTCCTGAGATGGGGGAGGCTGCATGCAGATTGGATCCTTTCTTCTCCTTGCAGACCTGGACCTCGCCTTCATCTCTCACTGGCTACTGAGCCCAGCTGGCAGCTGTGGCAGCGCCTGTCCCTCAGCCTTTTCTGAAGCAGGAGGCAGCTCAGCGCTAGAAGCAAAGGGATGTGACACCTCAGCATTTCAGACTGCCAGAGAAATGGGAAAGGTCCCACGTGGCATTGCTCACGTGCAAGGCAAAGCAGAAAGCGGCTTCGTTCAGAGTTCTTTTACAAATGACGTGGGTCCGTGTTTTTTAAAAAGTGCTTTATTTTATTTCTAATATACCCCATTCTTTTGAGTATTTTCCATTTATCACCCAGTGCCCATTTTCAGCCCTGAGCTCTTTGCTAGCTGTTCGACATAATGTCAAATGTTAGTCCCCTGCAGAGACATGCAGACTCATTTTATCTGACTTGCTTTGAAATCAGTTCCTGTTACCTCAGAACCAGCAGTAGCAAAGAGCTTGACATAACCTGGCCTAGTGAGGAAAAAATGTATGGACTTGCAAGGAAAAACTTGAAGAAAAGCCATGTCCAGGAGAAACACTATGCTCTGGTTTATGTTACTTTGACATTGTTTATATTAACATTAAAAGGCAAGCTTCCTCCCAAGGAATAAGATTAGTTTACACAGTATAGAATATGTGCAGATTCTGACTACATGATGAAAAAAACACCTGCTGAAAACTTTAAAACTTGCGTATATTTTCCGTGCAAAGCTGCACACTTATTTTACTCCTGTGTCCCAACTACGATATACATCACTTGCTCTTCTTTATATTCTGTGAATAAGAATTAAATGAACAATAGAAAATGCAGCCTCCATGTGTCTCCTATGTAAACATGAACTTTTAGCATTTACCCTGAGTAGACTTTTTGAATAAATACAATCTGAGTGCAAATTTCACTGAGGCTTGAGTAAAGCTGGAGTCGTTCCACTTTAGACCCCAACATTGTGAACAAGCAATTAATTCTAAATGACTGCATTTGTTCATTGCAAAATCATATTTGAACAAACATCCACCCCGTTCTTTCTAGACTCTACCACGCGGCATATAAATCTTTCTTGTCTCTGAGCATGATCTGACATCAGAACTGACACCTCACCTACTGAGAGTAATCTTCTCATTCAACTAGGAGAAGAGAAAATAATTGGGAAATGTGGACTAAAACCCAAGAGCACACAAGATGGAATCACCAGGACTGATGGACATAGCTGTTCAAATGAAGACTCCATCGCATTGAATAATATTACACATCCCTTTCCTTCTTCTTGCGGGCTGCTCAAACTATATGCCAGAACAAGAGCGAAGAAGGGCTGCTCCGTTATTTCTATCAGTAAGATGGGAACTGGGCAGTGACTTGACATCAGACCTGACGTGGCACTAACAATAACCTGCACTGGCACAGCCTATTTCTATCCAGGAATAGATGAATAGACTGGGTACCAAAATGTGTATGTTCCCTGCCATCTCTGCAACCATCAATTATTTTTCCACAGAAGTGGCACAATTCTCTTTTTCTTGTCAATAACATCTTCTGCCCTTTATTCTGTCTTTACAACTGGAGGAGCACTGTCTTAAAGCTGAACTTAACCCACTGCAAAACTGTAAAATGCTGTAAATATCATGGAAGGCTGTGCGCAGAACAGCAGACACATCGTAGTTGGAGCTTTCACTAGGGAGGGTCGGTCTTTAAAATGAGGCTTTGTCTTCAGCTCAGCTTGTCCCCTTCACTTAGACTCAACCTTGCCCCCTTTTGAGTTGCAGTTCAAAGACTATAATTAAAGGGTGTGTGTAAAGCAAGTCTACAGTCTAGAAAGATACTTGAATAATATAAAAATACTGACCTGTTGGTAATCATAGAAAGCCCTAAAAATATTTCATACTGGAGAAATTTTTCAAGTATGTTATCACGGGTGGTTTACTCCATCTCTGTGAACAGGCTGTGAAGCCAAAAACTCAAATGGAATGTACACTTGTGGTTTTCTTGCACATCCATTGGTGAATAAGATTCAAGTAAATACATGCAAAAGGCAAATTTGACCTAGATTATTGCCTTGCTGAATAGAATACCTTCTCATATTTGCACAGACAAAGCAGGTATTAACTTACAGAGACTACATATAGAAAAAATTAGAATTGTGTTTCAGTTCAAACCTGTGGGGAATGTTCCCAAACTCACACTTGATACAGATTCAGATGCAATTGCCAATGCCATGTTTATTCCTTTTATGCAACAACAAAATGGCTGAGAAACTCACAGGAAACTTATTGTTATTTCACCAAAGGTTACTTGGAGGACAAATAAAGATGCTATCAGAATAAAAAATTTCAAATAAAGGAAGAGCCAGAGATAATATTCTATGTAGAATCCTTAGTATAATTAACCACTGATTCTCTGCAATTTAAATATTGTTCAATGTTTGCTGACGCTTTCTTTTCCTGAAGAAAAAAAGTGATTGTTTGAATTCAGACTGGTTATGCATCTGATCAAATACATTGAAAACAGACGCTAACCAACTGAAGTTCGTTTAGCTTGGTCTTATATTCAGGTCTCTTCTGTGCGTGGGGTAGTGAGGCCATTAACATTTTGTGATAAACAGCAGCGTATCTAAAAGGCTGTGGAGACCTTATCAGTTGCTAGCTGTGGAAACTTGGTGATATATCCTAAAACTTAGACCCATAAAAATGAATTACTGATTTCACCAAGAGGTAAGAGGTTATTTCAAGAGTTTTGCAGACTATTTCCATGACACGAGAGAAATTTTTTTTTTGCTGCTTTTTTTAACGGGAATTATTATTTAGCAAGTTTATTCTAAACACTGTATATGGAAAGTAGCCAGTCTTCATGTAATAAAAACACAAGGATTTGCAACACATTTTGACAGAAAATACTGATTTTATCATGGATGCCTAGAAAAACTGTATCTTATAACCATTATACATATAAAAAGAGATATCTATAGTAAATACATATGTAACTCTTCCTGTAATTAAAAAAAAAAGGAATAAAATACATGAACACCTTGATGAGAGATTTCTAATCCTTTTGTGTTTTCTTTCTTTTTTTTTCAGTCTCAGCATATCTAAGAAGCTGAAAGTGTACGGACAGTGAAGTCTTTTGGTAGGAGAAGAGCTCTCAGCCCAAAGTGTTTATACAGGTTTGCTTGTGTTGCATAGTAATACTATTTCCCTGAAATAGAAATGCAATACTGAAAAAGACAAGACTGAAAAACAAACCACTTTCAATCTTGTTTGGGTCTGTGACTACACATTAGTATTGCTGGAACTCTGCAGTTAGGATTCTGGGCTTGACTTAAATACCGTGGTAATGGGCAGTAGGAAAGTGTGGAGATCTTGGTCATCAGCAGCTTGCTGTTTCTGTTTGTTTGTTTGCTTTTGTAAAATTTTCTCTTGAAAACCTGTTCAAAACCATTAACAGCAATGAGACTGAGCTGCTTTCACTGAGGCCATAATTTGAATGCCATGGGTTTATTCAGATGTAGCAGTGGCCTAATTTGTTAGGAGACCCTTTATTGTTAGTGTTGCAAGAAAAGAAAAGAGCTCAGAGCACACACTGAGTCTATTGGTAGGAGTTAAGAGCAGAAAAACTTACTGCACAACATATGTGCCATGGAACCACTGAGGGAAAGAAAACATTGAATCCTATGGTGTTTTTTAATAAGGGCTTTAATTTCAAAGAGGAATTATGCTTTAAACTATTTTGTCTCTTAGAAGACACAAACATCTTAAATACACGTTGACAGGTCTGCAGACAAAAACTCTATTTCATTTGGACCAAGACCACAAAAATCCTTATAGTTCTAACCAATCCTAATGTCTTTGATACAGTATGAGAATCACTTAAAAAACAGTAGGTGCGGTAGCAATCCTATTTTACCAATAAATGTGAAAAAGAAAGTTAACAATTAAGCTCCTTTGTAAAAACAGATGGCAGAAGTAATAGCCTATACATACACAGAAAAAAGGGATATGTCTTCATCTGGAAACAAAAGATATGCAAATCCCACGTGAATGTAAAACTTTGCTGAATTCTAGCTAAGGATATGTGATAGAGGTGAGCAGTTTAAAGTTTAAGATGAATATAGAATTAATACTTCTGTTTGTCACTTAAAAAAAAAAATCACTTTTCTCTGTTCAGCTTAAAAATTCTGTTCATCCTACACGATAAGTTTTGGTACTTGCAACATCAAACATGATTCTTGAAGAATTTCTAAGCAAATGTTCTTTACATGCATCAGTACAGTATCATATCATTCATCTGGGAAGTACGGTGCTGGGCTTAAGTTCTGCATGTGTTCATGCAGAATGCAGAAAAGCCATCTCTGTCTCCTGTGAGGGAGTAGTTGGACTATTAGTTGAGAGAATCACTCTCATTTTTCTCAATGTGTCAGAAAATCTTTATTGAAAAAAAAAAGAAAAGAATCAACTGCAAGGATTGAGCATATCATGCTGAACCATCTCAAGCAGCTATAAATGTTTTGGGGTTTTTCTTCCTCTTCTTCTTCTTCTTCTTCTTGCATATATGAGGTTTAGGTTCAGATTTGCCTTCTGTTTGATTCAAAGTAGACATCTGTCTTAGGTTTTCCAATTCTTCATTGAAAAGTGAAACTTCCTCCAGAGTCCTGCATACTCTTAATTCCTTAAAACTATAACTCTCTCACCTTCTTGTTCTGTATCCTTTAATTCAGTGAATCAGAGGGTCAAAATCACCTTTTGACTCAGAGGCTGCAACTTCCTGGAGTGCAACATACGGGTTTGGGTGAATTGGGAGTGCTGCCCTACCTGTAGGCCTTGTGTTCAAGTACTCTCCTGCTAGGTCAGGTGGTTTTGACTCCTCTGGCAGAGGGCAGAAGTCTCCCAGTGTTATAGAAAATCATAGAATCATAGAGCAATTCAGGTTGGAAAAGCCCCTTGGGATCATCGAGTCCAACTATTGACCCTACACTACAAGTTCACCCCTAAACTATATCACCCAATGCCACATCTAAGCAGCACTTAAACACATCCAGGCATGGCGACACAACCATCTCCCTAGGCAGTCTATTCCAGTGTCTGACGACTCCTGCCGTGAAGAATTTCTTCCTAATGTGCAGCCTAAACTTGCCCTGTTGCAACTTGCAACCATTCCCCCTGGTTCTGTCCCTAATTACCTGGGAGAAGAGACCAGCACCAACCTCTCTACAATGTCCTTTCACGTAATTGTAGAGCAAGACGAGAACCCCCCTCAGCCTCCTCTTCATCAAACTGAACAGACCCAGCTCCCTCAAACGCTCCTCATGAGGTTTGTTCTCCAGGCACTTCACCAGCTTTGTTGTCCTCCTCCAACACCTCGATATCTCTCTTATACTG